>NC_133205.1:3809200-3813051 GCF_958299795.1 Porites lutea | reverse complement strand
GAAAGTGGACTATTTTATTTCCGACTTGTATCGTAGTTAATCGTCTATGTAAATTTCTCATCTGTATAATATGTAGACCGAGCTGAGTTTAATAAATTATCTTGTCTTGGCTTGACATCATCCAAGATTATGCGTGCTATAGCTTATAAGAATTTCACCGCCAAGTCTTTGCGCGAGGTATGACGTCACAAATGACTCACTATCGGGAATCTTAGCAACGCGTCAACGCTGAAGAAAATGGAGATCAGTAATCTGGGTCCGGCTTCTGGAAAGAGTCCTTTATCGACGCTTTCAAGCGTAAGACAGCCTTTATTTTTCTCTTATTGAACGAGTTTAAGTAGGGTTACTTTCGAGTTAAGAAAACTGGCAGAAGTTATAAACGAATCCATAGACAATATCATAGGACTGAACCTTGCCTTGCATTTCAGTTGCAGTGATGAATAACAATGTCCGAACTTTGAGAGCAGGTGTTTTAACACGGTTTTAAAATCCCTCTGACTGGGTTTGAAGTTGATTTTTGCTAAAAAAAAAATCTAGACCGAATTTTAGTACAATTATCTTTTTTCTTTCGATGAAAGCAAGAAATCTTTGCATCCACCGAGTACAAAAAATGCTGGGTTCGTTTTGAATATTTTTTGCTATATTTGATCAGCTCAGTTGTTTGCCAGTGACTATCTGCATATTTAAATTCAGGGCTGATTTCTTGTTTATTTACACGATTGTCGCTTCATTTTAGTGAAAATCTTATCATAAATAACTGGCGAAGCATATACTCTTAACTAACTGAAAGTTAACGGATTTAGAGTGAGATAAAGTTTTTTCGTGTGGCGAAACAGAAATTTTACACTAGTGTACACACATTTACTTTTAGGTCTAAAGGTGTCAGGCATTCAAAACACTTCCCAGTATTTCGTATTTATTGCACGCTCAAGTATCTTATACGAAAATCGTTTTTGTAGAACTCGTTTTTAAACGCGTACAAATGCAAAACAACTTTAGATGATAAGGTGGAAACTACTTAAACCTGTAAGTATAGGAAATCACACTAAGAAAATCCCAACTAATTTGCACAAATTCACAAATTTGAATGAAGCTTTTTGCTTGGTATTTAAGATTGACTGACGCTATCGCACGTTGAGAACATACCTGAGTATTCTTGCATTTGTTTCTTCTTGAATTTCCTGTTTAATTTTGAAAAAGACAGTAGTTCAACATGAGGGAAAACTGTTGTCCCCGACTACTAACGATTTACGAGTTCATTTTTTCTTACTTCAGGGAAAAGACTAAGATGAAAACCGGCATGTATCAAACATTTTTTGCGCGATCTCCAGTTGACTTTAAATTCTACTGATGAGTCCTTCGCTTGGTAGACTACTTTGTCTCGTGGTTATTACAGATTTACTTCAGACCGAAGGTACGTCATCGATCCTAGACCACCTGGACTGTTGTCATGCGAACGGTCCTTAAAGAAAAGATGGTATCAATTTTCTTTGGAATTAACTTCCGCTGATGTCCTGGTTTCTATTTTAAAGAGTGGAAATCATTTTTTCACTGCTTTTTCGATCGTAATCACTCCTTCCCATCTACCCTAACAACGGAACATAGTTTAATATCCTTTGACGAATCTCATTCTAATTATTTTGCTATTCCCAAAGAGAGCTTTTGTATTTTCTATTCCATGAGTATTGGCTCACTGCAGTAGCACATGAGCCCAGAGTCTCTGTAAAAGAATTATTGAGGTGGGTTAACCTTAAGTTAACTAAAAGTGACAGAGTGAATATTCGGCTTTTGAGACATATTACAGAAACAAAATACATATAATAGATATATATATTCTTCAACACCAACAATTTGTTGAAAGTTACTCAGAGCTTTCGGAACCTATCCGGAGTCCCAGGACATTATACGTGAGGCTTACATAAAGTACCGACCTATCCGGACCCCTTCATCAGTGATGACGGTTTGTGGTTACTCGTTTGACCATGAGGCTGCATTAAATTGGGGACAGGTGGTAGCCCTGATCACGGTTCATTTCCGGTCGCAGATTATGAATGTTTATGGCCTCGCTTATCTTGCGTGAAAGCAGGTGGTTTTCCTGGCCAATTATTTTTACACTGGCACAGTCAATGGACTCCATTGTATAAGATATGTATCTTATATAATGGATTCACTTCCGTCCTGTTATTTACCAGGGAAAGCAGACGCACTTTTTATGGCGAATGGAAAAGAAGTTTTAATTTTTCCATAATTTCTGACTTTCTTATAGGTGGTACTGTGTGCCATTACTGCAACTCTAAAGAAGGAGAATGCAGTACGAACTCTTTGTACGGAACGAGGGAGTACTCATGCGGCGGAGATTACCATCACTGCGCTCTGTACAGGAAGGTTTTGCCCAATGGAACTACCGCACAAGTCGTCAGAGGCTGCGAAAGAGATTGCAACAGACCCGTTATCAGATGGACAGTCGGCAAATACCAGAAAACGTCTCACTGCAAACTGTGTTGTGACAGCGACTTCTGCAACGGTCAGCTTAAGGATCCCTGTAGCAATTCGACTCGCTTGACCAGTAAAGAATTTTTAGTCATTCTATTGGTCATTTTAGGACTGTGTGCGTGATACAGTGACATTCATTTAAAAGGGGCTCAACAGGTCTATATTTGACCAAAACTATCAACTTTTAAAGGTCTCATTATCGCTAATTACAAACATTAATTAACGTGACGTTCCTACAGGTTTAGCGTCGACATTAAGCAAAATATTCACAAATATCGGCAAGTACAGTCAACTCTTACACTGCGGACACCCCGCTATAATGGACACCTCGATAGAACGGACAGCAGCTAAATCCCCGGCAAACACAAATCACAGACGTTTGACTGAAATAAACTCCCGCTATTACATATTCTCGGTAATGAGGACACTACCTGGAGGTCCCAACATTGTCTGCAATAAAGCTGGGGAGTTGACTGTAATTATAAGTGTTTGAAATTTGACAATATACAATAGACAGAGTAATAAACAGGTCTTCTTCTCGTTGGAATTTGTGATTATATATTTATTTCAAATGGAGGCTAAGCCTGTAGAAAAATATGCATCTTCAGTTCTTTTATTCAGTGGTCATAGCGAACTCGAAACTGGACGAAACTGGACCATTATACTACTTCGAATATAATTTTTTTCTGGCTTTATTACAACACTTTATTATAGACTGCGAGCAGTCTCTTACATCGTGGTTTGCAATCGCGCTGAATGAGAACAAGAACTAGACGGATTTTAAGGGAAAAGGCGGACTGCAAGCAGTCTAACTTTATTACAAATTTAAGTACAAGTGAATAAGACAACTGTAACAAAAGGTACTGAGCGGCTTTCAAAGTTGTAATTATGATTATACGAACTGATTATATGTGGAAGAAGAGAATATTAACAATGAACAATGCAAAAGGGCTAAACAGAGGCAGAGAGCAAGAAAGGAAAGAAGAGGGTGTTAATGAGGGTACCCAATTCTCAGTTGACTACTAGTTTTGGTTAGCCATCAACTTTCGCTTGCCTACAGCGAATATTATTCCGTCATAGCTCGAATTTTCTTTACTTCAGCACGTCAGTCACTTTTGGGGGTAGGCCTTACTAAAATCAAGGTGTAAACTTACACGAATTCACATAAACTCCGCCGTATAGTACAATTTTAATTTTATATAAAGTAACTGAAAATATAGAAATTAAAAGAACATAATTATCTAACCTAAGTAGTAAAAATGGGTAAGCGATAGCTATTAAGACCCCTATTAATCGATTATCGCTGTAAGTACAAATTAGATAAGCCGTATAACCATCAATGTACATCCAGGCCAGAC
>NC_133205.1:3691700-3796700 GCF_958299795.1 Porites lutea | reverse complement strand
AGTCTAAAAACATACATTTAACTACAAGTAGGTAATAAGTAGGTACGTTAAAAGTCACTTTGCAGAGGTTTTGTTTATTTAAAACTGGAAAAAGAGGCGGTTTCCTTAGGTGACAGATCAAGCTTATTCCACTCATTTGCGGCAAAGTTTATATTGAACTTTGGTTGTTGCAAAATCGTTTGTCTCTCCGCCCGTCCTTCCCAGTCCTAATTCGCTCGGTCGTAATTTGATCTGGGCAGTTCGCCTTGGTACGAATTTTAATCACCATTTTTAGATCACCTTCATCGAGTTGTACGGAGTCTGTTGGACTCATTTCGCTGGCCGGAGAAGCTCAGTATTGGTTTTAATATTTGGAGTAGTCCTATTCGTTGTCACTAATTAAAGTTTTTAACATATAGTTTATTGTTTTTCTTTCTATTTTCAATTTATGCGATCTTTTAAATCGGTTTTAAGGTGCCGAATTTTGTGGACAGAACTGTTGCTGGAATTCAGATTAAAATAAAAACAAAAAATTGGTTAATTGTTCGGTAATATCAAAAGGTTGAGAATAATCATTGTAATGGTTAAAGTAAATGATCGGCAAAGTCAAAGGCGGTGTGGCTTTTGGTTAGTTGCGGTTAGTCCCAGGCCGGGGGGGAGGGGGTG
Organism: Porites lutea; assembly: GCF_958299795.1. Lineage (NCBI taxonomy): Eukaryota > Metazoa > Cnidaria > Anthozoa > Scleractinia > Poritidae > Porites > Porites lutea. Next base: position 3,796,055 of record NC_133205.1, on the reverse strand, counting down.
GGGGGTTACTCCAATATCTCACGCCGATTTTCCGAGCCATAAAAATTTCCAAAAAGCGTTACATGATAAAACACGAAAAATAGAAACATTAGTACTATCTGGAGCAAGAACCTTTTTCGCGTCTGGTGGTCATTGTAACAACACTCGAGACACTCAAGAACATATTCTGTTACATGCTTTACGAACTATGTTACTTTAGTCGTGGAACTACCCGGCTGCGATGCGCAGGAACTATCACAAATCTTCAGATTGTTATGAATACCCAAAAATCCCTACTTAAATCAAGCTGCCCCAAAAAATACTTGCCAAAATTTTGCTACCACAAAAAATCCCGAAATCGAAAATTTCAAACTCAAAAAAATCCTTAAAATCCTTCGATCATCCCTGTCACTTGAAATCCGAAGTAACCCCCCCCCCCCCCCCCCCCCCACCCCCGGGCGGTTAGAGTCTGAGTGCTAAAGGAATTCAATCAATATTGACTTACTTTTCCATTTTATTAAAACAAGGCTTACCTTTTGACCTTTTACCTGTCTTATATGGTTGACAACTGCAAACTTAAGACTACCTGTATTAAATTCTTGCGTGAGATTGCGACGGTCAATAATTCCGGTTGCTTGGGCAGCTTATAGCTGTTTTTCATTGCTGTTGACAGCACTTCTTAGATAATTATAGTTCGTCGCTCGACTTTTTAGTGACAAAGACTTTCATGGATCATCATGAATCTTGTCTTCCTAAAAAACAAAACCACCGCAAATTCTTGGCCGAGGAGTTCATCACTTATTAAGGTCAGAATATATCATTTAATTGATAAACTAGTTCAATTAACACTAACCCGCGATGAGTTTATTGTAAACGTTGAGCCACTATCTCGGCTTCTTTATAAACTAAAAAGTAAACTGAACTAAAACAGGACAAAGAGAGGGTAGCGTGATTTGAAATGATAATGATCTTCAAAGGCTTTAACAAGGAAGGCCTCTTTGCAAGCATTAAAGACATGCAGATATAATTTGTAGAAAAGATGGGAAAATATTCAACAGTGTTTTAAGAAAGCCGAATTGAAAATAAAAGGTTTTTCAGCTGCAGCAAAAACATTAGTCTGCTACACAGCCGTTTTTATAACCTGAGATCAGGCTCTATTTTCGTTTCGCTTTGAAAATTACATTCCGTGTATGAGAATGTATGAGAACTGCTAAAATTAGACCTGGTCTCAGGTTACCGTTTTACATGCAATGGGGGACCCCGGTTTAGTGGGGTAGGTTTCTTTTGTTTTGTGTCCCACAGAGCGTGAAAACAAAAGAAACCAACCCGACTAGACCTGGGTCCCCCACTCCATGTAAACAGGGTCTTAGTGTCGGGGAGGAGCGTTTCGTGAAGACACTAAAAACGGCTGTGTAGCAGACTACAAAACCATCGCAACTCGATTAAATAAAGATCTATTGTTAACCAACAGGAAGAGGAAAAGGAAAAAGCGACAGGAAATGTGTTATTCTGGCTGGGATAAAAAAGACTTAGTGTCCTTTTGTTTTCAATGATAACAATATTAAACACTAAAAATGGGAACAGCGCGGATGACTTACAGCTGATTTCGAATGCAATTCGAAGGAGACAGACTTTTAACAAATTGCTGTTGCTGGAAATATCTGTACAGTTCATAAGTAGGTTTTATTCTTATGATAGACCGAAATCAATCATTTTCATCTTAATTCCTGAATGATATCCAAAATTTTTACCTAGAATCTCGCAATTAGCAAAAAGTACAGAGCGAGCTAAGTGATTACGGTTGTGTTAGATTTATATTGAGGATAAGTAATTATTTAACAAAGGTTTTTGACCGACTCCATATGTTTATTAAACCCTGTCATTGTACATGAAAATCTCTCCCTCATGTTCAAACTTAACACTGTCAAAAAGCATATGTATTGATCAAAACCAGAACACGGGAACGGCGAAGCACCGGAAACATCCCGAAACTTTAATGTTCTGTTGGCAGACCATTCGAGAAAATATTATTACCCAAAATATTCCTATCAACAAAAGTGAAATAGTTATCGTTCTCAGTTTTTTTTTTTCGATCTCCTCGTTACACTTTCCCTGCCCAGTTCCTTCAGATGATATGACTTTGTTTTTAGTGATCAAACCTACTCCAGTGACGTCATCAGCAAATGAAAAACCCAGGAAGTTTTAAAATCAAAATTCACAGACCAGCGTGTAAAAAAGACAATGGCAGGCAGGAAGGCAGGATGCTGTAGTGTTGTTCACTCTTCCTGTGTGACTCCTGGCTTTTCAAATAAAATTATACAAACGTTTATATGTGAAAATAGAAGGTAAATTAAACAAGGAAATTTAGTATTGATGTTTAAGAAATATTTGTGATTCACCAACGTGTAAAGAAAATGACGGCAAGGTGTGTTGTTCACTTTAATTTTCGTGCATGACTTCTGGCTTCCCAAATAAAATTATACAAATGGTGTAAATGGAAAATAGAGAATAAATAATGACGAATGTTGAATCAACGAAACTCAGTAGCAGTAAACGGCCTTTTTTGTCGCAAAAGCGGAAGGATGAATATTGCACTAGGTTTTTTTACATATATTTTTTAAAGGAACACTCTAATAAAGTTTTCAAGAATCTTCGATGTTGAATAAAAGGATCCGTTTAAGTCTTAAACGCGGGGCCGTTTCGATGATTAAAATGCAATGCTATTTTTGGTCTAATTTTCATTTGGCTCCGTTATAACCAGGGCCAATACAATGTTATCATTTAAGGCTGTATTGGACACACTGTGCGATGAGTCCCCGAGTGAGCTGGAATAGGCATTTGATGGGAGGGGGGGGGGGGGGGGGGGGTTGGGGATTGGGCTTAAATAGTACTCAAATGGCTCCGAGGCTAAAACAGACTTAAGCCAGGGTCGCTTAATTAGCACTTTGGGGATGAGTGAAACAGAACTTTTCGTAAATTTACAATGTTTTCAAGGCGAGTTGAAAGCTGACAAAAAAAAAATCCAGTATACCATAATAAGTAACAGAAATAAAATTTCCCATATGTCTTTAATTGCCTACAAACTTTGTATGAGCATTGTATAACTTCCCAATGGACTGAAATCCGACGTTACAGAACATTGGAAGCGAATACTAACACTTGTAATAACTAAACTCATCTTGGACAGGTCATTATTATTTCACAACTCAATATTCCTGGTAGATAACGTTTATTGGAAAAATTGGTAGTAGGTAAATTCGTCGGTGAGTGATAAGTTGTACCAGGCAAAGAGTTGAATTGGGGTGAAGCACCCGAGACAGTGATCAGGGCTAAGCACTGTTTTAAAAACGTTAACTTTCAAATAATATAATAAACAATATAATATACCATGTAGGTTCAAGTCTCTCATACTCTGGTTTGTAGGTACGCAACGCCACGGGGGCTATGATCCTTGACATGCAAGAACATGCAGAAGCGTCAAGTTCCGTACTTACCGGTGGGCGGAACCAAACTATTTCTACACTATTTTTTCATGCAAGTTGTATCACAGTCAATAGAGGGATGGATGTTTTTGTGGACCTGACGGTGCACATCCTATCTTGCTGACCAATAAAAACGCCCCATTAATTTATTCCACAACAATTTGTAAACAAAATACAAAGGATTGTGCCTCGTCAGGGAGCTCCCAACATATAATGCACCACTTAACCCGGCCGTTGTTTTCATCTTTGAGTAATGCATTCTCATTATCAAACTGTGGTTGTATGCCGAAAGAAAATTTGTGTTTTCTCGTCAATTGACATGGCTGTTTTGTCGTGTGGTTACAAAACAAAGAATACTAGAGTTTTCTAAAAGCAGAGAAACACTCAAAACAGCGGTTTTGTGGAATCAGTGTTCTGTTTTATTTTCTCCTACGCGTTTCGTGTGACTAACGCTCACTTCATTAGGGAGTTTTATGACAATTCCGCTACAAATTGATTGAACAACGTCGTAGGCTAGGTTTGAAACAGTCTACTGACGGATAATCTTTTGGTTGATCTTGCTTGTTTATTACTTACTTATGTTACCATGGAAGGAAGGTAAAAGATGATTAATTTAAGATGCAAAACTTTTTTGCTTCACCTTCATTTAATGGCATCTTAATAAACAAACTTGCTGTTGACGTACCGACCCTTCAAATAAAAGAATCGTGATTATTCATTGTGTTAAAGAGTTGATCATCACAAGCGCCCTGCGGGCTGGTCAATAAAAGGACTATTGTTAAGAAAGCTCAATTCATTTTAAACATGCAAATAAGATTTCACAGGCTGTTTTCTGAAAGCACGCGAGAGACATTTTGAAATGATAAATGCTATCTTCACTGCTGCGCCATAAAAAATCAAAAATCCATATATAATATTCGATAAATAAAGTCAAGAACTCAAACGGTTGAAAGAAGATAAATACACAGACAGTCTTGCCAATATTCAAGTCTGCGCTGTTTCGTGAATTGATTGAAACTTGACTGCGTCACTTCAAACCAGCAATAATTAATCTAAAAATGTAAGTGCTTTGTGTATAATCAGAAGTGCAGCTAGCTCCTCATACTAGTCCTAACCTGGCCTCCATAAGAAAAAAATTTAAAAATTTAATACAAATATAACGTAACGGCTGAGGAAAGAGAATGCATACCAAACACTACCGATAGGGCTTGGTTCGTTAGGCTAGGAGAATGCCTGCGTAGGAGGGAAACTCGCAAAAAAATGGAAAGGATCAATGTGACATTGTCTGCCCCGTAATATGAAGTCACAACTATATGGAAAACTGAATAAGACTTTTATGCATGCAAAAAGAAAAAGAAAGATCTACTTCAATTATTGTCGAGTCAGTCAATCATATTAAAAATTCATATCTATTTTTTGTCCTATATTTGACGTCTACAAATCAATTGTAAAGCTAAGTTGTGGCATTTCGCCTGAAGGATAATTGTTTGTTTGCATTTTAGCAAACACTCAATATTTGAGTTTTGAGTGCAGAACCTTATCTTTCGAATTTAACGGCAACACTTTGTGCTTTGTGCTTTGAGATTTCTCGAGGCAAGCGAACGGAAACTTTATATGTTTTCTAAGTTATTGATTAGCGAAAGGAAACTAAAGTTTTCTAAGTTATTGCTTATAAAACTTAGGCTTAACACTCCAAAAACACTTCACGAGCTAATCGTGCCATTCAGTTTAAAGACTTTAGATTGTTTTTATATCAAAAGCCACCGTTGAGCAGACCTCGAATATACTGTCTGTAAATGGTCGAGACGATCTCATATTTGATCTAAACCAAACTTTCGACTGATCTTTCGATAGATCCGACCACTGATATATACTTGTCGGAGAATGTGCCAATTACCTCGCTTAGTTGCGGCATTACTCTGGCTTACACGCATCGGCGGTTGTTTTGTTACGAATGAAAAACAGTTCTTTTGATTAGCAATTGTTACCGCAAATTGTTCAATACTAGAGCAAATACTTGGACGTCCCCGTACGGATAGTCTTTCCAGAGCGATCGCTTTATCTGCCCAGTCAAGGTAGAAACATGTATACGTTTTCACATAGCTTGTAAGGGGAATAGTTTACCTTTTGGCTTAAATCTTTTTCCGAAATTGCATTGTTGTTTGTGGAATGAGCAAAAGATAAAGTGATGAATATTTAGATGCACCATCGAAATCAGGTTATTTCTTGAAAGCCCTGTTTGCAAAACTCGCGAAGGACAAGGTGGCTAGTGTAGGCGCAGGAGATTACAGTTAGTTAGTAACTAAGCATATCAAGGGTCTGTCTTGATATGTCTTATGACTCCAGCCTAAAAGTCAGCTTTTTTTGCAGTGTCATCTGTTTATGACTGGTGCAAGGATGAATTGGATGCGTTTCGTCTTGTCAATGGCTCTTGTGGCAGCATGGAACTTTCAAGGTATGACAAACTTGTTTTATAAAACTTTTTCTTTGTAATTGATAGCTTTCGTTAAGTACAGTATTTGCCGAATGGTGGTGGTGGCAATGGTCAGTCAAATAGGTAAATAATAGATAAAACAATTAATCGAAATGTAATTGCAACGTGCAATCGTGGAGGTCGAAAAATGTTTATGCGCGGAAATAGTGAAGATAAAAATTTTTAAAAAAAGGGTAAAGATTCAAGTTTCATTTTTTTCCTTCGTCGTTGCGAATCATTCTAGAACAATCCGTTACGCGAAAGGGCTTGCCCTCAAATCGACTGTCAGTTTTTTTTATTATTTCAGTCATGGCCGGTAGTCATTCGAAGTCATAATGTACCGGCTAGGTTTATTAATTTGCATAATGACCTTTCAGAACAGAAAAGACATGCAAACCTAATTTTTCAATTCTTTTAGGAAAGATGACATGTTTTAGAAAGGGGTGCTTAAGTTTGTTTTCTTCCTTTTCTTCTTTCTTTTATTATTTCAACACTAACTTGATAGATCCATAGCCAGGCTAGGAAGCCTAAGAGCGCTAGCTTTTACACTGTAAATATTTTCTTTTGTCACGTTTGGCCTGACCCTCTGGGAGTAGAAACCCTGGCTTGGGTAACTGAAAAGAAAAGAAGCTATCTTTTTAACTCATTTTTTTCACTGTTTTTTGGAGGTCGAAGGCTCCTTTTGAGTGAGGTTTCACTCTGCTTCGGCTGGATCGCCCCGCAAGACTAACAAAAATAAAGCTGTATAAAATGCAAAGCGTTTTTGTCGATGACGTCGGCCGAAAAAAAAAAACACAAAGTCTCCATTGTCGATTTTACAGTATTAATAATAACTGCGTAGAATTTAACTTTAATCTGGGAACTACCAAACATTGAAAACACTCACGCAAATCAAATCTTTTAAGACAAAAAGAGGAATACAAACCCTTTTAGGAACGTAAGTTTGTTCTAACAATTAAAACTTGACTTGTTGTGATTTTTGTCAACAAATCGGACTTTTCGTTGAATTCACGCAACATTAGAGCTGATATTTACCAACTGAATGTTTCGCTCAAATGACGATTTATATTTTTCTTGCCAATTCACGTGGTCGTGTTATGCCTTGAGTTGAAAGTCACGTTGTGCATCTCTTACGTAAGAACATGCCGGTAGTTTGAGCTTAGGGACGACCATTAGGGAGCTTAAGCAACAATGACGGCGACGTCAATGAGAACGGCAATAACGCAATAGTAAATCTATATTGCGTTATTGGCAAAACAACAACTTTGCACGTGCATCACGCTTTTTTTGTATGTTCATTTCTTTGCCGTCGTTGCACGACTACAACGTGAACGTGCTTAATTTCACGTTTTGTTGAGGACGGAAACACGAGACAACAACTTTCCTTCTCTTTTCCTGAACTTTGATGCAGTCCTTTAGAATTCAACTCCAAAAACATTTGTCAACATTTGACGAATTAAACGAGATGGAATAAGCGCGGTAAAGTTTGAAGCAGCGCAAATTCACTTATTAAGTGAGGTCTTCCTAGCCGTCGCCGTTGCCGTCGTCGCTGCTAAAGCTCCTTATTATTTTCCTGGAGATTGGAGGGGAGATGAAGAATTTTCTTCTGTAAACATTTTTTTTCTAATTTTCTAATGTATGCGCCTCTGCAATCATTTTGTTTCATCTTCTTGCAAACAATTTTTTCCCGAGTTTTTTTCTTTGGTGCTAACAATTATTATAAGCTTACTAAGCTATTTTTTTTTTCGAAAAACAATCAACAGTGCTATAGCCACTTATTTGGTAAATTAGCCTGTTCAAGGCACTCACATAGTAGGGGTGAGGCGTAAGTAAAAGGCACGTGGAAATATGAGCGCGTCATCTGGGAAAATAGACCAATGTTGTACCCAATTCAAATCTCCCGGGGTTAAGATTCTTTGTGTTCTGTATTTGCATTATAATGTGGCATTCACATTTAAATGTATGGAAATTCCTGAAACAAAAAGATTTATTCCCAGAGGGTTTGAATTGGGTACAACATTGAGTTAGCCGAATAGGTCTATGGGCCAGGTGGCGGTCTTACTATCCCCAGTTTCCTCCCGTTAATTTTCGTTATCTCGGAGCCTGCGAAAACAGCCGTTTCTCCTCTTTTTTCGCCGCCGAGGACGTTTCGTGAGGAATAACGTCTGCGACTCAGCGACAGATGTTCCATACTGATGACGTAAAATCTGTTCGGAATCCGGTCAGAAGAGCTGATTGATCGACAGTGTAGTTACATTGTTTCAGCTATTGTTTACGAATGACAGACAAAAGACAAAAGGCCACGAAGGTCAAATGTAAACGCGATGAATCTCGAAAAAAAAACAGTCAAAATTGGTGGAATATATTATTTCCTAGAAGAAGCACTTGAGTTTTGCTGGAGCTTGTTCGCAGATGAACTCAACACGTTCGTAAAAATCGACCTGGAGAAACGGAAAATTGAACAAATTTGGATGTGAGACCCCATGACTAACGGATATGTTATATAAACGTTGATTTACGTCATCAGTATGGAATTTCTGTCCCTAAGTCGCAGACGTTCCTCCGCGCGAAACGTCCCCAGCGGCTGATAGCGAGGAGAAATGGCTGTTTTCGCAGGCTAAGAACAGGTTATTTGTCCTTATTATATAGACACGAGTGTTTTACTGGAAAATATACCACTCATAAAATTCATAAAAACTACATCCGGGACCCGAGTGGTTTATTTTCCATAATCTCACACGTGAGTTTATCGATGACGTAATTTTGGTAATTTTCCTCTATTATTTTATCGATGTCATTTTGTCTATATAATAAAAAGAACATAACACGGCGGCTTGAAGATATGAATTTTATTTTCGAGTGGCAAAACAATATTTTACGAACGAGCGCAGCGAGTGAGTAAAATATTGTTTTTGCCACGAGAAAATAAAATTCATATCTTCGCGACACCGTGTAATATCCTCTATATATATGCTTCTAGTAACTTATAGATGTGCTTTCTTTCTTTTTGATGCCGTCTTTTTATGGCAAAATGTTGAATTTTGTTTTACAACGCTTAAGGTGGGAAAAACGAAAATGAAATTTGACTACCATTTTCCCATAGGACACTGAAAATCGGCTGCCACTAGATCGCGCGCATGGTGCCGATGAACCTTCCTACCTGATTGATTGATTCACAAAAATTATCATAAATTAAGACTAATGCATGATATTAAGTACTTCAGTTTTGACATGTAACTGTTTTTCTGGCATCGCTTGTTCTTATTATTTTCTTCGTATAAAATTATCCCGTATTGTCTCGAAAAATACCTTAACTTGCAGTAATCTTGACCCCTGAAAGACACTTCAAGCTAGCAGCGGGAGACGGCAAACATTGATCTAATCCTATTCTATATAGAAAGTGCTCCTTATCTTTTGCTTATGGAAAACACTGACACTATCGATAACAGCTCATTATCTGTTACTTTCAAAGAGAATACAAGGAACGAGAAGGTTTGATCTTGTTTCTTGCAGAGTCCAACGCAGCCGTAGACATCATCTTTGCTAAAGAAAGCAGCATCAAATTCATCGATATTCACAACGTCTCAGCGCAAGGTGTATTGGTGTCTGGCCTGTCTCAAGCAAGGTCCTTAGCCTTGTACATACGGCATGGTTGGATGTTTTGGAGCGAATATGGCAGTCCTTCAAGTATTAGCAGATTTCACCTAAGTGAAGGGTCAATCAAGGAAAAGATCTTGGATGATTTGGGTGAAGTTGACGGCATCGCCGTTGAATGGGAAACAGGTCTAATCTACTGGACAGATTACATGTACGAGACAATTGAGGTTGCAAAGATTGATGGAACTTACAGAAAGACGTTAATCTGGCAGAATATGGCTAACCCCAGGGCAATTGTCGTGGATTCCAGGACGGGGTGAGTTTACCTTCTTGGAATTGCCGATGAGGACTAAGCGTCCTTTAGATGAGGAAACTAAAAACAAATTTAGAGCAACAGTCAGTCCAAAGTAACGTGTTATCACACAGAGCCAGGAGCCGACAGAGTCTAAGGGTAAATTGCCCCCCGGGGGGGGTGGGGCTCTTCCTAGGAGGCTAATGGGTATGTGCAGCTGGATGGGGTCGCATTTTCACGAATGAATTGACTATTATGAGGTTGCATTTTTCAGTTTTAAAGGAGTTAGTAAAGCGGGGTCGCAAATTTTCATTCAGGTATCAATAGGAATTTAAAAGATTTACACCACATTAAGTTTAACAAATGTGTCAGTTCATTTCAGGGTGACCAAGTTAAAAGGCTCTATAAGGTAGATTCATAAACAGAAAGTGACTAAGATGGGATTGTGAAAATTACTTTTTTTTCCCATGTGACCAAGATGGGGTCTAATAATATGGCCACTGAATCAGACCATATAATGGGGTAGGGGTTCTGAGAGGCCAGCAGCACATACCCAGCATAAATTAACCCAAGTTACCCTCCCCCGGAGGGTAAATTGCACCTGAAAGGTATTTGCATTGCTGGTTTTGAAGTATACCACCGTTGCAATAAGTCAAGAAAATGACAGCCAATGTTTAGCAAAAAATAAGCTTACCCAGTAGTTTTCTACCGAAGTCACTCCCTCTTCCCTTTATCTATAAGAGCTTCCCTACATGCTACATCTTAAGCTTAAAACGTGCCTTCTAGTTGACTTGATTTTTTTTTCTCAATTTTGTGTTGCATCTTTTCAGTTACATGTATTGGTCAGAGAGAGGATGGGATTTTCCAAGAATCGAGCGCGCAACTTTGGCTGGGACGGAGAGAAGAATTTTGTTCGATGGATATCAGTCTTTTTATCCACAACTTCTGATCAATTCCCTGGTCATAGACTTCAATTCCAATCTGCTGTATTGGGCTGATGCTAATAATGACGTAATTGAACACATGAACCTTGACGGCTCGGACAGAAACACTGTCACAATGTTTACAAGCCTTAACCTGTATTCCTTCAGTCTGGCGTTACATGAAGATATGTTATATGCAAGTGATCTTCGTAGTCGTAGCATAGAGAGGGTGAACCTCACTACAGGCCAGCATTATAGAAACATGGGGTGGCTGGGCTCTGAAAGGACTTATGGGATCGCTTTAAATGATTCTTCAAGGGAACCTCAAGGTACTTTTTAATCAGACTATGGTCTTTTTGTTCAAAAAGATCTTTGAAGAGAAAAATACAGAGCGTAAGTCTTGTGATGTTGCTCATTATTGTCGCGATGAAGGCTTCTCTTCCCTAAAATCTCGGTTAGCTTCGTTTCTTAAAACTTGTTTATTTTGTAATGGCCCGGCAGCCTTTCTACTGAAAGCCTCACGTTAAAGTCCTTACCCTTTACCAAACATGACAGAGTGGCTTAGACTGCTGGGATTCAACTTGCTAGCACCAAACCTGGTCAAAATCCCTTTCCAGTTGAGTAACTGTTGTTCTCAGTAGCAACGAAGACGTGTCTTATCGGTGCTTGTAATAGGCCATTTGTACGCTGACGTCATTTTATTGTGAAATTTAGTGCTTTTGTAATTCAAACATCGCTGGGATTACCAATTGAAATATGAAATGGATTCTGGTACTAGAAGTAAGATGACTCCATCGTGCAAATGGCCTTTTTGTCTGAGTTGATTGGCCGCTAGTCACTTAGAAATACGATCTAAATTTGTCGGGTAAAGGTTTTTCTCTATTTCTGTTTGTGGGCCGCCATATAAACCAATTGTGTTAGCTAAGTTACGTTATCGGGTTGTTTAAGGCTACTGATGTCATAATTCCTTTCACGTTGCCACTTGTATTTCTTTCCTTTAGGAATGACCAACTGCGCATCTAATACCGAATGCAGTCACCTATGTCTGCTTACGCCAGATGGTGGAATGTGCGCATGCTCAAACGGTTATGAACTGTTACCAGACAACAAAACTTGCAATGGTAAGGGAACATTATTTTATACGTGTTTTTGGCAATGAGTCATTCTTTTCAATTAACTGCTTTTGCTTTAACGAAGAGGATTTTAATTCCGTTCAAAATTTGGCATTGGAATGAAACTTTCGACATGCCACAAATACTATGTAACTTGTAAAGAAATGTTATTAACTACATGGAAGGTAGGCAGATTACTGCGCAGAACATTTTAGAAAAACAAAATATACGGGAACAAATGTTCTCCATGCAGACTGATTTATATATTTCCACGGTACAAAGAGTCGACAACATTACACAGTGCGTTCAAGTGCTTATTGCCCACGGAAATCTATGTTATAGGCATTTTTAATCGATTTACAATGGGATGATAGCCTTTTTGTATATCTTTCAGCTTCTGCACCAACAACAAGACGTCCCATTGAAGGTATGTTCAAGGCTCAGACAGGTCGTCTGAACAGTAACCACTGCCCGGTTAGCTCTATTGGATAAGGGGTGATCTGCCAAGGAATGACGGTGGTAGAGACTCCAGCCGCACCAACATTCAGGGTCGTTAAAGAACTGTGGAAAAAGTGTTGTCTTTGTAATGGCATCTGCAAACTGTTAGAATTTCTAGTCCTCTCGGATGAGGACAATAGAGGATGTTAGCATCAACAACGAGTGCGAGTACGAGAACGACTTCAAGCCGTACTCGTACTCGAAGTCGTTTTCTCAGCTTTCTATGTTAGCGATGACACCGAGTTCGAGTTTATAGAACTGTGTAGGAAATATCGCGTTCGGTTGCTTTTCCTCGACTTCAAAAGCAGTATTTTACATAAAACATAATATAAGGAATGTTCAAGATGATAAAGAGAGGCTAGAAACGAAAAGAAACTGCATTAAACGATCGGAATTTACCTTTGAAAACCAGCTCTTCCCAGTCGTTCTACCCACTTCGAGTTTTTGGTGACAACTCGTCGTAGTGCAACTTGATAGGACGACTTGAAAACGTGGAGATGGGCAGAACGGATGCGCAGTACGCAAAATCGCTGATCCCGTTCTAGAACTCGTACTCGTTGTCCAAGCTAACATCCTCTAATATTCCGTACGCCCCAGTTCTGTGGTACGTTAGAAAGTGGTTGTCAGGGGATAAATTAAAGTCCCCTGTGTGGTGGTCTCCCTCAAATTCACAGTTTCATTAGGGGGTATCTCTACTCGTTACTTTTTTACCTTGTTTTTTAACTGTACCATAAGTATTCTGGCAAAAGTCCCAATAAACCGTGCTGCAAATTATCCCTGTAAAGCCCTGAGAGGAGTGAATAATAACGTGTTTAAACTTTACAATTTACAACGGTGGCTGACAAAGACTCTTTCAGAAATCGGTAGATAAGGCTGCCTGCTCTCTTCAGCAGTCTTTATTCATTTATTTTGTTTCAGCGTTTTCCTAAAACGAGCCCGTGCGATATCTTACACTGATCTGTGCCATAGCTGCTTTTCATAATCGGCGTTTCATTAAACATCCATCCTCTTTTTAACTCATATACGTAACACACTTCATATCCTGATACAGTCCTTTTGTGTGTATAAAATTCATTGAGACTCATTTCTGCCTGGTTGTATCTTTTCATTTCTGCCCGAAAAGGTATCGAAATTCGTCTAGTGAAGGGAAATCTGGAGTCCTTTTTGGAAGGGCGAGTTGAAGTCAGGCTTTCCGGAAGTAACGAGTGGGGAACAGTTTGCAATGATCATTTTGACCTTCGAGACGCAGAAGTTGTGTGTCGAATGCTTAATCACAGCCGAGCAGTAAGAATCTTTTCGCCTGCCAATGTATACGGAGTCGTTAATGATAATGTGAGTATATGGCTAGACAACTTAAAATGTCGTGGAGATGAGAATTCCTTGATGGAGTGTAGGCACCGAGGATGGGGTATAAACAACTGTGGACATTTCGAGGATGTTGGCGTTACATGCACGAATGATTCTGTTGTTCCAACCGGTATGTTGATGTCAATCAATAAATCAATCAATAATTTTTCAGTGTCCTGGCGACACGCATGACAATACTAATGAATTAAAATCAAGAAAAAAAGTTATAACTTAAGCAAAGCCCTTCACTAACCCGCTTATTAATAAACAGTAGAGATCCTAGTGCTAAAAATATCGTTTTAGGGCCCAAAATAAGCTAGCAACCCTAAGATATAAAATAACCACATTTGCAGCTGGCCTTTCTTGATAACCCTTTTTTGCCTGTTTAGCTTTTTTGCTCATTTTTCTGTTACTTGACGCAGAACATAGCGGGAGCTTGCACTGTTAACTAGTGCTGTTTGGGAGAAGCTTGTTCTAATTACTTTCGCAATAATTAAACAGTTTTAAGACGTGCCCCATCTCCTTTTATCAGTTGGAATTAAGCCTTAACTGTCCATACGAAAGTAAACTGGTCAAGGACATGTTCGTAGGTATCTCAGATTGACTTCTGTGGAATAAGATTTCGTGAAGGTAGAAGAAGGCAGTGCTAATAGATTCCGTGAATAACCAGGTTACGTATTAATAATAGTTTGATGCTGGAGTACCGTTCGCTACTTATCCTACTTCTTCGGTGCCGCTAAATGGTTTCATTTTTCTCTCTGTTTCAGTTCCCTCTCCAACTATGGGGCCACCAGCGAGTAAGTATTTTATCATTGGGCTTTCAAATACTCCTAGAATTAGTCCATTGTAATAACTACCAAGTAGCTATTTTGGAGCCCCTATAAAGAAAATACGGTAAGAAATAATAATAATAATATTAATATTAATAATAATAATAATAATAATAATAATAATAATAATAATAATAGTAATAATAAAGCCAAAGTGCGCTCTGATTTCATGTAACATGTTCCAGTACTGAATCTTTAACCACTTAACAAAAAGTTCGGTGTTCATTGTATTTTCCAATGAAAGATGCTTCAAATGAAACGAGGTGGTTTCGATAATGTTGGCTGTTTAGTGTAACCGCTATCGTTATGTTATTTTAGTTATTCCACCACACTTATGTACGTTACTTTGCATCTATCAAAACTTAGATATCAGTGTCCGGTTGCGAGGTGGCACCAGAGATTACAATGGAAGAGTGGAGGTATTATACAATGGCACGTGGGGCACAATCTGTGACAACAACTTTGACATTCAGGACGCTAATGTGGTTTGCAAGATGCTAGGTTACAAGGGAGCCTGGTCAACAGAATGCTGTGGATTTTATGGCTTAGGCTCTGGTTTGCAGATATGGATGGACAATGTTGATTGCTCTGGGAATGAATCCTCATTAGCGCAGTGTGCTCACGGAGGCTGGGGAGGCCACACAGACGTCTGCAGTCATGTCAATGATGTCGGAGTGTATTGTATACCTAATCCAGTTGTAACTCCAGGTAAGTTAAATTTGTGAAGTGGACAACGTAGAAGACACTATTTGAGTTCCTTTGGTTGTCTGATTCAAATTCTAAGGTAGCCCAGTCATAGGGAAAATATGTTAATCAGTATAACACTCTCATTTTGAAGTTACGTATTGCACAGGTGGATTTTAGGGACTTCACGATTCAACGACGCTACGGCAACGAGAACGTCTAAAAAACCAATAGGTTTAATAAGCAAAACAACAAATTTGCACTGCGTCACGCTTTTTGTACATTTCTTCGCCGTTTACGACATGAAAATACGACATGAAAATGCCTAATTTCGTGTTTTATGGAGAACGTAAACAAGCAGCAACGAAATTTTATTTTGCTTTCTGAACTTGAATATGGTCCCTTGGAATTCAAATTCAGTAGGGTTCGCGTACGTTTGACAAAGTAATTATTAGGAATAATCGCGATAAAGACTGAAAGAACGCAAGTGATGTTCTCGTTGCTGTGGCGTCGTTGGATCTTAAAGTCCCTAATAGGGACTTTCAGCTTAATGCGTAACACATGAGCACGGGCAGAGTTTTTCGGCCAAACGCAGTCTCCACCGTTCCGCTTCATCTACCATGGCTACTTGCGTAAAGGAGGTCATAACACAATCAGTTTAGTGTGGTAGATTTACCACAATAATTTGTGCCAAAGAATCACAAATTATTGGTCGAAAAGAGTTATTGAGACTCAAAATCACCAACTTGGAAATCTGCTTGTCTAACTACAAAAACAGCTTTCTTGTTTACCAAGTAGGTGCGATAGTGTTGTTCTCCCAGGATCTTGGCAAAGGCAAATACTCCTTTGTATATCTGCGTGCTTCTGCTATTTTTTTGTACTAGATCAGACAATTCGCTTGGTGGATGGAACAAGTCCCAATGAAGGCAGAGTAGAGATTTTCCAAAAGACGGAACATGCCGGCGAACAAATAGGTGAATGGGGCACAATCTGCGATGATCAGTGGGACCTAAAGGACGCAGCAGTGATCTGTCGCATGTTGAATTACACTGGTGCTCTTGCTGCCCCGCTTTCCGGCGCCTACGGAGAAGGTTCTGGGGCCATTTGGCTGGATAGTGTAAATTGTATGGGAAATGAAACTAGCATTGAAAATTGCCCACACGGTGGACTGGGAAATCATGACTGTTCGCATTTCGAAGATGCAGGTGTTATTTGCCAAGTAAACGAAAGCCACGTGCCAGCTTACGGTGAGCAATGATATTGGTATTAAGCCAAGCAAGCCCAATCAGAATACTCTCATTTCATGTGCCTTGCTAAATAATATACCACTAAGTCACAATGAAGTACATTAACTCTCCAAACTTTAAAAAATGGTACCTTTCATATTTCAATGCTGTTATTAATAATGTGATAGTTTGAATCAATTTCCATTGTTAGACAAAATTGTATCTTTTTGTGCGATTCAATTTTATCTCGCAAGTAATGTTCAGATTACTTGACATAGTGGTATCTACTTTATCATTACACCGCTTAATTGGATACTTAAACTGATTAGTTAGTCTCTGAAGCTAACAGTGTCACGGATCTTATTTTATGGCCTTTTTGTTACGACAGTGCGTAACTTCATAAGATTTTTGCAGATTATCCTCAGTTACGTTTACAGGGGAAATGTCCTTTTCTCAGCTTCATGTTCCTTTTTTGGCTCCTAGTTTGCGAGAGGAACCTCAAGTTTCTAACTGTGCTCTTTCATCCGGTGGACTTATCTTTGCAATTGCACTTTTCCTTGTTTTTATTGACAGAAAGCAAGAAGAGCCTACTTATTGCGGAATTCAAGAGGAGTGTTTTGTATCACGTCGACATGGAAACAGACCCTAACAGAGCTGTCCCACTCCCGATTGACAAAATCCTTGGCCTCACTGCTGTTGGGTTTGATCCCATTGATCAGAAGATATATTATGGTGAACTTGGGAGGTCTATAATACGACGGTCCTATTTAAATGGAACAGCAGATGAGACGATTATCAATGGTGTCTACTTCGCTAATCGAATAGCGATTGACTACATCAACCGTAACATCTATTATACGGACACTAGTAGAAATAAGATAGATGTTGCGGCCTTA
This sequence comes from Porites lutea, assembly GCF_958299795.1. Taxonomy (NCBI): domain Eukaryota; kingdom Metazoa; phylum Cnidaria; class Anthozoa; order Scleractinia; family Poritidae; genus Porites; species Porites lutea. Next base: position 3,778,716 of record NC_133205.1, on the reverse strand, counting down.
AGTGGGTTGCATCGTACAACTTTACTTTTCACAACTGCACCGGAGGGTATAGCGTTGGATCTGAAAAACGGGTACGTCATTTTCCACTGAGTGAGTTTGTTGCCTTAAAAATGGGGTGATTACAACCGGCACCCTCCCCTTTTTTTCGTTCTGTTACAATATTTTTGAAATATAAAGACTTCAATTCTGGGAGGTGAAACAGCATTAAAAATGGATGACCAAATAACCAACCGACTAGCAAAGAAAAGCCTGGGGGTTGCGGTTAAAAAACAACTCCCAGTCTTCTCTTTATGATCATGACATGAATGGCTCCGAGTTAGAAACTAAAAACAAACGTAAGTTCTTTTCATTTCATAAACAATACCCTTCGTTGCAATCAGTGACAAATCTAAGGAAAGTACCCGTGAACGCGGGCCTTGTTTTTGTAATGAAAACTGAGGCCCAAAGAACAAAAAGTATTTATCAGAGCATACTCTCTCCAGTATCACTGGTCACTGGGTTTTCACGGTTGCATCGGGCCACCCCTCCTATTGAAAACCCACGGTCTGGATCGGCATTTGGCGATGATATACATAACAAAAATTCTGAAATGTTTGGGCTCACTGCTTTACCGTAACATGTTACAAAAATCCTTCTTTTTCATTTGAAATAAATATTTATCCTTTTCTTAACACTTCAGACATGTTTATTGGTCAAGTAACGGATTGCCACCAAAAATAGAACGAGCTGACATGGATGGAAAAAATCGGCGTGTTATTCTGGAATTGTCGATCTATTCGACCCCAAGTGGCCTGATTGTGCATCACATGTCCAACAATCAAAGTCGGCTCTATTACACTGACAGGTTTGGTCAGGAAGTCTATTATATAGACTTAAACAGTACCCAGAGCAGCTCGTTTATAGCCAATGAGCTGATCGATCCGGTTGGCCTAACCATACAAGACAACAACCTGTATATCTCAGACGCAGGTAGTGGTATCGCATGGGACGGTGGAGTGTATAGCACTTTGCTTGGAGGAACAGGAAATGTTTCCAAAGTTATTGACTTGCTGAATACTCCATGGGAAATAGACTCCTACGACTTGGACAATATTTACACACCAGGTAGGCATTTCTTTAAAAAGGCAATTACCAGTGGGTCTTCCTCTTTTAAAGGTGCTGTGTCACGCTATTTGCTATCTTTGTGAAAGCTAAAACGTGTCTTCGCATCAATCGAATTCCAAAAATAATGGTTCGGCTTTGTGTTCTAAGATTATATTTAGACATTGAAACTGTTTCCTGTCGTCTGTTGCAACGGATGGCAAGAAGGGGCATGGATTAAAACTTGGGCCAGCGTCTTCAAGTTTTAATACTATGCCTACAAAAGTCACCAAAAAATGTATTTGGTTAGTGATGTCTGATAACATCTGTTTGATATCTTTTTGATAACTCCAAAGGAGCTTTTCGTGTGTGGGTAAAGTATTAAATTATAATGACCTAGCTTCAGCTCTGGATTGTTCAAAAACAGTGATGTCCTCGTGACAAAGCCCCTTTCATCGGAGTTCATACGCATGCTCATTTCACTTGTAGACAGCCCTCCGCAATGCCCTCTCAGAAAACTGAATTAGTATTTACAGTCTCAGAAGTTAAAATTCTCGCTTTCTCCTCCTGAGAAAGCCTTCTTGGAATGCCCCAAGGAACTGCGCTCAAGCAATTCAATTAGATTAGTGGTCCCTACCGAAAACGGCACTTTCCAAGATAATGCGTCGAAACTATTTAATAATTTACCAGAAACTATTAGAAACTGTAAAGATTACAGAACTTTTTTAAGACTTTCAAGGAATTTATAAGTAACAGAGTACAGAGTGATTAGTTAGTTTTACTGTAATTAGACTCTGTTAATCCTGCTTCTACTTTTAATTGTATATCGCATAATTTGTATATAACTCAATTTGATTTATTTTGTAATTGTAATTGATGTCATTTAACAGGGAAGAACCACCCAGTGGATCTGATAATAAACCATTATTATTATTATTATTATTACCATTATTAGTATGATTATGATGATTATTATTATTATTTGCCTAGCAACCATTTTGGCCTGTATTCTATAGCTAAGAGAATGAAAAATATTACCAACTACAGTGTTGTGGCTGAAATATCTTCCAAGAAAACAAAGTGTAAAACCATGTATCTGGCACAACTCATGAGTCTCAGTTATGTTACTTCAGGTGGTATAGCCATACGTTTTAACATTGAGTAAATAGAGGACCTACAATTTTAGCTAGAATGTGCCGCTTTGTTGAATTGATGGATAGACCAGTTTGCGTAGGTGTCTTATTTTAAGATTTGTTCTATTACAGTTCTTCGTTAAACCATTCTTTTATCATTTTGGATGTATATATATTGAAAGTCGCCATTTGTTTCTTTCTGTTATTATTTTATAGAGTCTCCAGGATGCACAGACAAATGCAGTCATCTCTGTTTGAACTCACCGTCTGGAGCTCATTGCGCCTGCCCAGTCGACATGTATCTTACAAATGAGACTTCTTGTAAGTGATCCCCATGCAAGACAGTTAAATCAATTCCTAGAAACCTCATATAAATGACACTAATTAAAGCCATGAAAAGACAGTAAGGCAAAAGTAGAAAATCTATTTTCATTGGAGCCAGATGGCATGTGGGATTGTCATAGTGAGGTGCTGGCATTTTTTCGGCCTATCTATGACCAACTGATAACGTCTTCCCCAAAAAAGGATGAGGAGCGAAAACAAAACGAGTTTCGTGCCAGGAAGAAAGGACGAAATTAGAGGGCTCAAAGAGCCTCGTGGCAGCAGAATAAAAAGTTCAGAAGTTCCCATCTGTGGGCCTTTGAGAACCTTTCCGAGATGGAAAAAAGGACGAAGTAGGATCAAACAGCCACAACACCAGACAAAACTCTTTAAATGATAAATTGCGGCTAGAAATGGTTTAACGATAAACTTTTTCACGACTTAAGGTGATGTTACACGGGACGATTCGTAACGACGATGTTTAGCGCAAAACAGGGTTGCAACATTGTTTTAAATGGTTGTAACACCGGCTGTTCCAACATTGCAACGCTGTGGTGCGCTAGCCACTCTCTTTACGTTAACGACTAAAAGGTTTGGCTGTTTTAAGGCTAAGTTATGCTCGCCTAAAAAAAGGTAGTAATTCAAATAATTAATACTTTTAATACATCTACTTCACCTGCCAACGCCCCACCTGCAAATCAGCTTTTGTTCTGTGTGGCAGTTAAGTAGTCAAATACATTTGTTGATTGATTGATTGATTCCTTGATCTTGTCAGGTGCCTACCATCCCTTAATCCTGCATACCGAGTGCTACTTTAGTGAGATTTACAAGGCTCCTTTGGGTGGAGGTTACTTGTTCAATGTAGCAAACACTCTGCCTCTAAAGCACGCATCCTGCCCCTCAGCTGTTGCATCGAACGAGGCCGACAAAAAAGTTTATTGGACAGACCTGACATTCAAACACATTGTCCGAGCGAACTTGGACGGAACGGACGAGGAGATCATTGTTGAAAATGTCGAATATTCCCTGGGACTGGCCGTGGACAGTTACAGTGGAAATATTTATTTTACCGATAAAGGAAATAAAACAGTTCAGGTTGCTAAACTTGATGGTTCCAACAGGAAAGTTTTGATTGATACCAGTCCGCATGAGCCGGTTGGTCTGGCAATTGATTCAAGCCGAGGGTATGATCGTTTCACAAAGTTGCTTTTTCTAGTTCTTTAATAAACAGCTATAATTATTGTCAGAGATCTTGATTTCACGGGGTCATTTTTAATCATTCTCAAGGAGCTAAAATTATAGCTGTAAAAATGCGCCAAGAAACAGATAAATAAGATTAGAGTGAAATTATATATAAAACACATGAATTTGGTTGAAAAACTCGTGCTAACGTTATTCTTCATTTCATTTTAGTTATTTGTATTACTCCACTTGGGGAGATCCTCCGATGATCGTTAGAGCAGAAATGGATGGAAGCCACGTTACTCCTTTAGTAACGTTCTCTCCCTGGTCAACTCAGGGTCCCAGCGCACTGGCGATAGATGTGGACGACAACCTTTTGTTCTGGGTATCAGATAGAGATCCAAGCCTACAATACATTGACCTGCGATATCCAAATAGTGAAATAGTATACCATATCGCCTTCAGTAATTATCTACATAGCCCAATGGGACTCGCCCTCGATGCGCATTATTTTTACTGGACAGACGGTTTGCTTGGGAATGTCATACGAGCCAGCAGGAGTTCAGATCAGACAGTAGATGAACTTATCCCATTCCAATATACACCAAGAGGAGTCGATATTTACAATCCGAAAGATATCCAAGGTATAAAAAGGGTGGAAAGCTGATCTGATGAAATTTTCAAAAGAAGTGACCAAGTTGTCGTCTTAAAATGATTTGTTTCTATTTCGGCTTGAAGGACCCCAACAACGAGCTGGCTTGGATATTTTCTCTATAGCCCCGCCTTCAACTACAATTGTTCTACCTCCTGCCTGCTGGGGTTATTAATGATGTTCTTTCTTAAAACTTCGTCTTTTTGTTTAATTCTCTTTGTATCGGTTAGCTCAAGTTACCCTTTTTTTTCTGTCGACGAAACTAGCTCTTAGCTAAGAATAAATTTGATGTGCTATCTTATGATTCTCCGCGGCAGGATTTGCTCAGTCGGTAGAACGTTTGACTGGAGAGTGGGAGGTCGGGGGTTCGATTTCCGGGGACGGACCAATACTCTGGGTCTTAAAATAACTGAGAAATGAATGTGTGGCCAAACAGTTAGACCTTCCTGTGGCTCGGATAGTGACCACACAAAATGACGGTCCTCAATTAGCACTTTCGTACTAAATACTTTTACACTCAAATAAAGTGCATTATTTATTCATTTTTACTGATTACAATATTCCTTCCTTCCAGCTCCACATCCTTGTGTGGATATCTGCAGTCATCTCTGTCTCCCAAAACCTGGAGGTTACAAGTGCGCATGCCCTGTCGATGACCCATCAGTATGCAACGAGACTACCAACGTTACTAGTACGTTTATCAGTTAATTGTCTATTATACTTCAAAATTAGCAGCAGCAGCAGCAGTGGTGGTGGTCGATTAGAGGTAGTAGCGATATTTTTCTTCCTACTTGATCTCCATCTGTTAGATCATTCAGCGACCTAAACAGGATAGAAAGCGTATCACCAAATCATGGAGTTGGTGTTGTTGGTGGTGGTGGTTGTGGTTGTGTTTGTGGTGGTGTCCTTTGTCACGAGCCCGCTGTAATTGGCCACAGCTGTTGCGGTGTACCTACCAACGTTCTTTCTGTTTGTCTGTTTGTTTGTTTGTTTTTGGCGAAGCTAATAAAATAAAAAAATAAAAATAGAATATTTCCATATTTCAGCTTAAAATAAATATGTTGTTGTATTTGGTTTTCTGTAATATCCAGTGGCGGCGAACTGAAATGGAAAACCTTGACGCATTTCCTACGTTATCATTCAAAAATGACCTAATTTATCACTGTTGGCATTTCACTGAAACATTTTGTTGCCGGCTGAAAGTTTTTCTTTATTCTCAGATGCATATGGGTGTAGCGAAGACCCAAGTCTCTACGTTTCTGAACGACACAGCATTAAATGCATTGATATAAAGACGTACAATCATTCTCATGTCGAAGTGAAGACTCTTAAAACTGGACTGGCTGATGCAGGAGCAATTGACATCGATCACCGGGAGCGAATGATCTTCTGGAGTGACCATCAACAATGGACTATAAATCGAATGAGTTTAGTAACTGGTGAAAGTGAGGTAATCGTCAGCATCAGCATCATTTATTAGCCTTGATATTAAAATGAATTTTATAGAATACAGTAGGTTGTTAGCCGAGGAGACCTCAAGAAACCACCAGGCCCCAGTTTTTCAATAGGTGGATAGCGTTATCCACTGGATAAATCACTATCCAGTAGATAACGCAATTGGTTTCCCCAATACTTATCCGCTGGATAGAGATTTATCCAGTGGATCACGCTATTCTGCTTTTGAACAAACGGGGCCTGGCTTATAGGGGTATAGGGAGCGTAAGCAGAGGGTGTGGGGCCTTTTCCCTTTTAATATGCCTTGACGCTACCGAATCTGTATCGCCAAATTTCTTAACTCTTTTTGGGACGATTTGCCCCAGACTTATGAGTAAAAAGTACTGCGCCACAATCTTATAGAGATGACAGAAGTTTGGTACGAGGGACTGCCGTGAGAAAGGAGCGGCATCGTTAGATCAGGACCCCCCCGTCCCAGACGTCCCTTTCCTGAACATGGATTCTTTATGTACAAACATTAACCACAAAGGACTGCAAAGGACCGCAAACGAATATGCCGAAGAACGTAGGATCTATAAAGACCTGATCAGCAAAAATGAAAAGTAGACATATTAAATTCTGCAAGCAGATTACTGCACTGTTAACTCTGCAAGACATCAACACGACACCGAAAGAACTCAAAACAGAGCGGGATTGTAGCCATAGACAATAGTTCTTTATAGTTCTTTATAATAAGGTACCGCAAAATGGTGGGTAAATAATCCGTACCTGTTTGACTTTTCTCACTTCCTTGCTTTACCAAAAGGTCATCATAAGAGACAACCTAGGACAAGTTGACGGATTGGCTGTTGAATGGGAAAGTGGTTTGATTTACTGGACAGATTACATCTTTGAGAGAATTGAAGTGGCTAGGATTGACGGACTTTACAGAAGGACGCTTTTTTACACTAATCTGTACAACCCAAGAGGAATTGCTGTGGATCCTAAGTCAGGGTAACATAATTATTTAATCTCACAGTTTAATAATGGTGCTCCACGAAAGTGGTGCGCAGTCGCCTGGATAACTGAACCGTAATCATTGTAGCGTTTTTACGTGAATTGCTTAATAAGACGAAATAATAATGATCAAACCCCTTTCACGGAAGGATGAAACCAGTTTTAAAGGATCCACATCAAGCTACAGCCATAACCGAGTAACCTTGTCAAGAGGACTCATTCTGCCACGTTTTGCTTCGTGTAAGGGAATCCAGGACAGTGTTTGATTCCGGATTCCACACCATGGATTCCGGATTCCGGATTCCAGATACTGGATTTCGGATTCTTTATCAATGGAACTTGGATTCTGGACTCCAATCGTTAGTGTGATTCTGGATTGCTTGAGCTGTATTCCGGATTCCAAATCCTAGGGTTCCGTATTCCAAGACAATTTTCCGGATTCCGGATTCCAGATTCCCTTACATGGGGTGCCACGTGCCTGTCACATGCACCCTGCATGTCCTCTGTCAACCTGACAAGCAGCCTGGAATCAACGCCATCGATTTTCTCGATAATAGAACAAGCGGATTTTTTCGGTTAAAATCTCGCGTTTTTCCACCTTTATAAAGATAGAGGCGCCAGTCAATTTTCTGTTAATCATGAGCCGTAGCAACCGTTATGGAAGCTACACGAGAATCCTTGCAGATCCTTACTATTTTTCAATTTCCAGGTACATGTTTTGGACAGACTGGGGATTGTTTTATCCTAAAATTGAACGAGCAGATTTATCCGGTGAAAATCGACGGATAGTGGTCGACCTTGCATTTTGGTATTTCGTGTTAAACCAGTTGGCTCCTATGAGTGTGGTTATTGATTATGAAGCTGAACGAATTTATTGGATGGATGCATACGACAATTACATCGAATCCACAGACTATGACGGCGGTAATTGGAGAACTGTGCACTATGTCTCTCAGAACATATTCCCAGCGGACTTGGCTCTGTATGGTGACAATTTATATTGGGTTGACTGGAACAGTCAAAGTGTTCAGTGGCTTAACAAGTCACGGCCTCTGCTCATGCGCAACTTTGGACACCTCTCTGACTTCTATCTTACGGGCGCTGTGGTTTCTGACCAGTCAAGACAGCCTGTCGGTAAAAAATACGTTTTTTTTGTTTTTCTCGTTTGTTCATGTTGTTATTTCGGTGCCCCAAAGAGGATAAATGTACGGTAAAATCGACGACAAACAAGATGCACCTTGTCTAGCAACACTGGTGCAAAACGAGTTGAATAGCGATATTGCTAGTTTTACCATCTATATCAAATCTGTCTTGCAAAAAATCAGGTTTTTAACTGGCTTAACGCTCAACATCGCTTTTTAACTCGTTTTTGCGGAAGTGTTGAGAAACAAGTAGCACGTTTTTGTTGTCCGTTTTACCGAAGCTTTACGTGACCTCCTCAAGGCCCGGTTGCTCAATGGATGGATAACACTGTCCACTGGATAAACGTCTATCCAGTAGAGAACACAATTGGTTTTCCTACTTTTCCTCTGCATAGTGTTTTATCCGGTGGATAGCTCTTTGAACAACCGGGGCAGGAAGTATTGTTATTGTATTGTAACTGTCAACATGGAACGTAACAAGTCACGTGCTTGAAAACCAGGAATTCACCTTTCCCACATTGCCCATAATACACTTTCTTTAAACTCGCAAATTTTGCATAACTGTCTTGAAAAGTCTCTCGAAACGACTGTTATACCCAGGCGAAATTGGGAAAAATAGCTATGCAAAATTCGGGTAAGGGTGGCAGGGGTGGGGGGGTTTGGGGGGGCGGGAAAAGAGTGTACTATAGCCAATGTGAATATGTTATTTTTCCCTTCCGCTATAAGAAAAGAAGACCGCACAAATATTAATTGACTCTGAACGAAACCTCACACAGATATGTTTCCTAACTACTCTTCAACAGTTTCACCTTATTTTTACGAGCCTGCAACATTTTGTCTCTTAACTGAAATCAAATCAAAGCAGATTGAAAACATATGGAGACAGAGCTTTCTCTATTGCAGGACCTAAATTGTGGAACGATTTACCTCTAGAGATTAGGAAATGTGCTTCAGTGGCAACTCTTAAGCAATCCCTTAAAACTTTTTTATTTAAGTTAGCATATAGGTTATGAGATTCCTTTTGTTTTAAGATGTTTTTGATTTATATAGTAGATAACTTAGGCTATATTTGAATTATATTGTATATTGTAGATATTTTATAATTTAGATTTTTTATATATTCTTTTTTGTAATTAGGTAGCGCTTTGGACAATTATTGGACTTTAGCGCTATATAAATAAAATTATTATTATTATTATTATTATTATTAAATATACACCACATTTTGCTCCCGGACGCTATAGAATAATAAAAAAGCGGAAAAGCTGAATAATGCATTTAGTCATACTATTATAATTAAGTGATCATTATTGCTTTCGTTTTCTTGAAGCTTCCTCGATGCACAGACCACCGTGTCGCATAAACAATGGCGGGTGCAGTCATCTTTGCTTGCTGGCCCCTTCTGGAAGACACAAGTGCGCATGTCCTAATGGAATTGAATTAGAAAGAGATGGGATGACTTGCAAGAGTAACGGTAAGAGGACTGTATCGAAACGTGTAACACAAAGTAAAAAGTAATACGAATTAAAAAGTATCGTGATATTTTAAAAAGTTGACAAATATCTCCATATCAAAACTTTGTTAAAACACATGGTTCCAGTTTTTGATTATCAGTGACATAAAAAAGTTACTGTAGTAGAAAAACGTTTTCTCAAGAAACAGATTTCTTTGCGCTTCGCACTCGCTGTTGATAATTTAGACAAAGATTATGCCTTTCTACAAACATTACAATAAGACCTTAACAACGAGAATAAATGACAGAATGAAGGGTCGGCTGTTGAAACATTATATATCCACTTAATAACCGAGAGTGAGGTTATAACAGGGGAATCTCAGACCGAGGCCTTCATGTACATGTATTGACCGAGCGAGAGCGAGGTCAAGGCTGAGGTCTGAGATTTCCCTGTAATGACCAAATGGACGAGGTTAATATAAAGTTATTCACTATATGGCCCTTTAGCGCTATTGATATAGAACACCGGAAGTAATTGAGACAGTGATCAATTAAAACCAATAACTGGTATGCAGATAAGATGAGTTCTACACTTGAACCCGCGTTACAGTTTAGTAACACTGGTCGGCGGATACCAAAATTGACAGCTGCCAATTGACCAAAATACGATGTCCTCTATCAAGTTAAACACAGATTGTATATGCCTTGGACACGTAGCTAATAAAGCCCGGTCATTACGTGAAAATCTTGCCAGTTCAGCAGCCAATAAGAGCGAGCGTACTATTGCAGCCATATAATCAAGATTCTTAAATACCAGCAATTTCTTGAAAGTTTCGCAGAGCTTTAGGACTCCATCTGGATCCCTTTATCACTGACGTAAATGACGTTTGCTGCTATTCGCAGCCTCGTTTTGATGAGGCTGCAAAAGTTTCCCATAAATTGGGGGAAGGTGGTAGCTCTTATCACTGTTCATGAAAAGCTGAATGGTTTTTGCTATTCTCAATGCATATCTATTCTTTCTTCGTCTAGGGACCCTGCCAAGTACACCACCACCACCTGTTCCAGGTAACACATGGAATCGAATGTAAATTTTTAGCATTGTTCCTCTGAATCGGCTTTGATTATTTCACTGCTACGACCCGTGCGATTAATTACCATTGTTGGCTTGAGGCCTTGTCCACACTTATCCGAATTCGTCCTTAACGGTAGCGTTTTCGAATCGCTTTCGTCCGTCCACACAAACGTAATGTAAATTTTTAGCATTGTTCCTCTGAATCGGCTTTGATTATTTCACTGCTACGACCTGTGCTACGACTTGTGCGATTAATTACCATTGTTGGTTTGAGGCCTTGTCCACACTTATCCGAATTCGTCCTTACCAGTAGCGTTTTCGATTCGCTTTCGTCCGTCGACATAAACGATGGAAATACAATACCATCCCTTACAGGGCATGCTCTTTATGACGTATGGCATCATCTTCTTGGAAAACCTCCGTACATAAAAAAATAAGCTGGCGTTTTCAATAAAAACTCCACTCTGGGGACCGTTTTCGAAAACCTGCGCTTATGGTGCCGGAAAACGTCCTTTACTTGTGCAGGGAAGTCTTAAAAGAAGGATAAATTCTCCTGCTTAAAAAATATGCGGATACGTGTAGCTGGGGCCTGAGTGGACGAGATGAGATCAAACACAGGCTGAAGGGTCTGCAAAGTGGGACCTTACATGACGTATTATCTCATCACTCTAGTCTTCCCCTTTTCTAGCCACTCACTGCAAGAAAATTGAAACTGGCACCGTTTCGTTTCGCTCTTTCCTGTCGCCAGCTATTTTTATGTATTATTATAATAAAATATTTTGAGGAGATTTAATTTCCCTTTTTTAGATGTCAGAGTGCGACTCAGAGGTTCTAACTCATCGAACGAAGGACGGGTTGAGATTTATCACCAAGGAAAATGGGGAACGATCTGTGACGACCACTGGGGATTTAGAGAGGCTACAGTTATATGCAGAATGCTGAATTACTCTGCGGCGGTTTACGCTATTAGATATGCAAATACTTATTTTGGATCGGAAACAAACAGCTCTTTTCCAATATGGATGGACAACGTGAAGTGCCGAGGTGACGAGCAGAGCATCGCTACCTGTAGGTTCAATGAATGGGGAACTCATGATTGCTCGCACTTCGAGGACGCTGGAGTTGTATGCTATAATGAGTCAATACCACCAACCGAAGGTAAGAGCTATTGAGTATATAAATAGGGCTGTTAAACAACAAAAATGACGACAAAAACGATTAAAAGAACAGTAGGTTTGAAGTAGCAAATAACAAGTTATAACCATGCATCTCGCTTTTATGTATTCTTTGCCGTCTTTGTATGATTACGACGTGAGGCTTCTTAATTTCGCGTTTTGTGGAAACGGACAACACAAGGCAAGTGCGCAACTTAGATAGACACTTTAGTCCTTTCCATTTTGACATCAGAATAATTCGCCATCATTGGACAAATTGAACGAGATGGAATAAGATAATTGAAGTTTGGAACAACGCGAGTTCACTTCTTAAGTGACGTTTTCGCCGCCATGGTTGCTTGAGCTCCATATCAATAAAGTGTTTTCTCATACAAATCATCACAACTGAATACAATGTTAGATTGCTGACCTCCCAAGTCAGGCCATGGATCAATATATGAATATGATTCATGAAACGTACAGTAAGTCAAGGAGCAATTAGCCACTTAAGAAACGAGGAAGAAACTGGGCGGAGTTAATTTTCACAAAGACTGCTGGGAACGTTACTGGGCACGTGCCGGTAAGCTATTGGCTAACTGTTTTCCCCAGTGATTTTCCCAGAAGTCTTTGCGAAATTAACTCTTCCAGTTTCCTCCTCGTTTCTAAAGTGGCGAATATTCTGGGGACAAATCAACCGCCTCAAGTGATCGCACAAAACTTTTAAGAAAATTCTCTTTCAAATCGGCACCAAATTGAAATTAAGAACTGTAAAAATGGTTAAACCTTACCTCGAAGACGTTAATCACATAACTTATGTGTAGGCTACGTCTGCCCTGTACTAGCCTGAGAAAACAACCGACATTTGGCGACACTACCACTGGTTTCCCCGCCAAATGGCGTCTGAGAAACGAGAGCAAATATTCCATACTGATGACGCATCACTACCCAGATCTGGGTAGTGCTCCGGATTGGTCGCACCGCGTGGGAAAGTTTGATTCAACCAATCAGAGGCACTACCCAGATCGGGGTGGTGACGAGTCATTAGTATGGAATTTCTGCACTCGATTCTTAGACGTCGCCTGGCGGAGAAACCAGTGATAGCTTCGCCAAATGTGGGCTGTTTTCTCAGGCTAGGGCTGTACTGGATAGCTTATTTTTCCAAAATGAAACAGAGCTGTCAACCAGTACAGTATGAACGACAATGGCACAGAACTGAAACACTTTGTTCACACTCATCGAAGATTGTGACTGAGCTCTTGGTCGAGAGGGCTTGATGCATTAAATTCCAGTCTTTACTTCTGCGGTCTGCATATTTACTACCGTGTCAGTGGGTTTGAGTCCCCGCTCCTATTCACTTATTTCCGCTATGGTCCGAATATCGTTTTACACTGTGATGAAAAGTGGCGGAAAACTATCCACTTGTGACGATCCACTTTCAAGACAGGCGTTGGGCGGCTTCGTTCCGTAACCAATGGCGCCAAAATCACCCTTCCTGTGTTAACGGAAGCTCTATCCGGTATGGGTTTGTGTCGGCGCAAGAGCTATTTGGTATAGCTTGAACATAGCCTTCGAATATGACAATGTTATTTAGTCTGTTCGCAGTTCATTATCATGTCGTCATGGTTCCATCATCTCTAGCGGTAACTTTACACTGGGAGTTTAATTTGCTCAACATGCTCGCTCCCTCTCCATCTATACTGGTTGAAAACGGGATATCGACATTTTAATTCACCAGCATTCCACTAGGCGGGACGGTAATATACCTGCCCTCTCCTTACTTCCCCTTTTACAAGTTGTAACATTCTGTTTTGGTTATTATTTAAGGGCCAACCTTGGCACCAGGACCTCATCCAGGTAATTTAATAATAAATAGCAACAAAACAGATACCCCGTTGTAGTTGGAAACTTCGCATTTCTAAGCCTGGGTAGTTAAAATGTTGCCTTCTGGCATGGCGTCATTAAGTTAGTTATGACTGGCCTCTAATGAGCATCAATGTTCCTCGTACCTCTTAAAATTTACCCTGAATAATAGCAGTTAACCATATTTTGATTAAATTAATTCTAAGAATCAATGTTTTAATTGGTACTGCGCAAATTTCAGAAGATAAGTAAAATTTTCAAATGCGCATCACAAACATTTAAATGAAAAAATCAAATGGTTACTACAAAAATGATCCATTACAACATAGTGTACAATGTAGGAATGATAACCCGACCTTTCATTTGGAAACAATTAAGTCAGTGGCGTTGATGTAAAAACTACAAGCAAACTTAAGAATCTATACGTTTTGTATAATGTGGTAGTTGTTTTCTACCGTATCATACCATTGCCTAAATTGTAACTAAATTCTGACTCTTAATTTTCCTCAAAATGTAGAATTAAGGGTTCGTTTGAGATCTGGTACTACTTCAAACCAAGGAAGAGTGGAGCTGTTCTTAAATGGCACGTGGGGAACGATATGTGACGACTACTGGGGAATCGATGAAGCGAACGTCATTTGCCGCATGCTTGGTTATTCCGAAGGAGCCTGGAGCACACACTGCTGCGGTTGGTACAACCGTTTCACAGCGCCAAGTCAGATTTGGCTGGACGATGTTCACTGTGATGGTGATGAACAGAGCATCGCAGCATGTCGTCACGGTGGATGGGGAAGTCATAATTGCTACCATTCCGAAGATGTAGGAGTCGTATGCAAGTATACACCACCACCTCCTCCAGGTTTGTTTTTTTTTATTTGCTTTAAAGGAGCTGTGTCACGAAATTTATCAAAATTGAAACTGTGAGCGTCAACACGTAAACTTGATAAAAAAAAACCCAAGTATAATTGTCCATAATATAATACTTCTGACAATGAAAATGACATTGGAGAGATGCTGCAAAATGACGACTGAAAAAACTCTTGATAGCTCTTTGCTCTTAGTCACAAGAACTGACGATTTAGCTATTGTTTCTCTCTTAGATCAAACGTTGCGCCTTGTTGATGGTTACAGAAATGGGGAAGGCAGGGTAGAATTGTTTCACGATGGTCACTGGGGAACCGTTTGTGACGACTACTGGGATATCAAGGATGCACAAGTTGTCTGTCGTCAGCTTGGTTTTGAAAATGCGGTCGTTGCACAAAAATTTGCTATATTTGGTGAGGGGAATGGTCATATTTGGCTTGATAACGTACATTGTGTGGGAAATGAAAGCTCCATCGAGAGTTGTCCGCACAATGGATGGAATGATCACAATTGCGGACACCATGAAGACGCATCAGTTATCTGCAGAAATGGGACACTGACACTAGGTTAGTTTGTCTATTTTGTCTCCATTGAACGATTTTAGCTTCTACTATTTCTAACCGATTCAATAAAGGTTGCTTTGGGCATTTGGGCATACGGAACTCACTGCAATGATTTGCTTGAGTGAACACCAAACAATAGCTTCGCAGTGCGCATTTTCCAGTGATCAAAGAA
Organism: Porites lutea; assembly: GCF_958299795.1. Classification (NCBI taxonomy): domain Eukaryota; kingdom Metazoa; phylum Cnidaria; class Anthozoa; order Scleractinia; family Poritidae; genus Porites; species Porites lutea. The sequence continues at coordinate 3,763,617 of NC_133205.1, read as the reverse complement.
TCCTTTCCTAAATCAGCTATAAATTAATTGTTCTCATTCCAATGAAACCGTTCATCACTGCGACTCAGATTTCACATTATAAGTACAGGTATGTGAGTTCGTGTGGAGATTACGAGCACCGTCGCCTTGCGTGGGCAGTTTCATTGTATCCCTGAATCTGCTGTCCAAGTTTATTTTTCATTTGAGAAAAGGGGGATCAAGTTCTCATTTCGATACCTTCTGATCAGGGTTACAGTTACTTAAAGTTCAGGCATTTGCAAAGACTTATACGTTTGATGATACAAATTCGGTACAAAAAAGGTTCTAGGTGGAGTCAAAGCCCAACTTTGTTTGTTTTTTTTTCGTTTGATCGCATAAATGTAACGACTATAAGATCCAGTTTTTTTACTATTAAGCTTGCGATTGAGACCAGATACTTCACAGAAGTCGTCGAGAAAGTTAAGAGCAGCGAGTGACTCATGTGAGCCGTCCAGTATTAGAGTCGTGTCGGCCTAATTTAATTTCTTTCTGATTCACAAGGATTCATCTAACATCCTGATTTCTCCTTATTGCCTGGGCTAGAACTTACACCGAAAGGCTGAAAGATAGATGGATTAAGGGCCGCCTTGTCTGACTCCCTTTTCAATACTGAAAAAACTATTCGCCCAGCCATTGTTTAGGACACAGCTATCTACGTTGCTGTAAAAGAACTTGACCGAATTTAAGAGGCTTGGGCCGAAAACCAAAATATACTCGATTAAAAAAATGCAAGTGTTGTTCTTGCGTACAACTATGCATGTCTAAGATCTAGAAGCCTTTAATGCGACGACGATAAGCGGATTGGGACATCCAAAAACTTTCCAGGTAGTAACTAAAAATATGCATATTTCCATACAGATGGCGATGATTTCTTGTTGGTGTGTGAAGGTGGCCGCCGACTGTGCTACTACGTCCCACTGCAAACACAGACACCACCTAATCCGGTACCTCTATCGATTCCACTGGACTCTACGCCGTTTGGAGTAGCTTTCGACCCAGTTGAGAGGCGAATCTACTGGACAGACCAGTATGGATACATCAATCGAGCTTTTCTTAACGACGAATCGAAACAGGTTGTAGTAAGAGGGCTTTCGCGTCCGCTGGGTATGGAGATTGACCCTGTGGGAAGGAACATCTACTTCGCTGACGAAAACGAAAACAGCATCAAAATTGCAAAACTTGATGGTTCTCATGCAGCTGCTCTTGTGAATGTTCAATCTCCTCAAGGAATTACTTTGGACATATCTTCGGGGTAATTATTACATTGTTAGGTCCGATGTGAGGAAAGTCTTTTTATAAAAAGAATCATAAATCCATATTGGGGAAAGTTTGGAATTCTCTCATCTTTTTGCTTTAAAGATTTAAGTCAATTTTTTAGGGTATGGTACTGCTGATGACCAGTGTCACGTCTTCCAAATTGGCGTTTCCAGAAAATCCGGTTGGAAAGTAAAAGGAACGCGACTTTTCGCATCGTTCGGAGGGAAAAAATTCCTGGAGAAACGGATTGTACGAAATGGGGTTTCTGTTTTTCCGGACGGCATGTTCCAAACGAAAGTTCGTGTTCCATTTCTTGACAGCCATCTCAGGTACCAATTTCAGGCTTTCGCGACCATTTCTGAAAAATGGAACTGATTTGTGGAAATGGTACACACGATTCCGGGGCGAAACGTACCAATCGTGACCATGCAGTTCATGGTTTTTGCTTACCATTTACCCAAACCGTAACCGACTGGTTTGCCGATGTAAACGGTAAACCATCTTTGCTTATAGCTGCATAAGACTGAAATTAAGTTTAAAAGTATTTTATTTAAAGCACTCACATTAACGTGTCTTACTTTTCCCAGATACATGTACTTTTCTTCAGTCGGTAGCAACCCACAGATACTACGAGCTGACATGGACGGTAAAAACAAAATTGTTCTTGCAAATTTGTCAAACATCGGACAGACTATCATCGACCTGGTTCTTGATAAACCTGGAAATCGTTTGTACTTTTCTGACCAATCCAATAACGTGATACGATACATTGACCTGGATAGTCTGCAGGTACACACCCTCCTTTCTGGCAACAGCCTTCACGGTCCAACTGGTGTAACAGCGATAAACAGTACACTATACTTGACGGCTCAGGGCGATGGAAGTTTTGCAGGAAGCATATTCAAGGCCAACACAAGCAGCGGGACTAAACAAATGATAGCCGATGGATTCTCAAGCCCTCACGGGATTTATGCTTTTAACTCTCGGGCACCTTTAATATCAGGTAATCAGAGGAGAGCTATTTAAAGGGGTTAGTCACGAGGATATAACTGTTTTAGGTCAATCCTGTGCTGAGCTCATTACTTGGTGATTTTACCCCCACACAAAATACTCCTATACAGTTATGAAGAAGGTATCAAACAAATTTTATCAGGGAGCACTAACCCTAATATGTTTTGGTGATTCTTTCTGGCATACGTTAAGTAATGGTAACAGGACTGAGTGGAGTATAATTCGGTGTGTAATCATACGAGTGATTAACAAAATCGGACGACCGCGTAGCGGGAGTCCGATTTGTTTAATCACGAGTGTGATTACACTCCGAATTATACTCCACTAAGTCCTGTTACCAATTAAATATAACTTTAACAAAATTTGTGATATAATGGGCTATTTTTTAAATCAAAACAAAAGAAATTCGAAATTTTGGTTTCCTAGCAGTGAAAAAAAAAGCCATTTAAGCGCGCGCGTGATGGCGCGTACTGTCCAATTACTTAGGCATGACTAGTACTGTCCTATTAAACTGTCCAATTAATTCTGGAATTCAATTGATGCGGGAAAATTAGCGTTTTCAAAAGACAGCAAATAGCGTGACATAGCTACTTTAATAACTAATAGTCCAACATTCAAACAGTTAAAAAACGCCGGGGGTCGCCCTACTGCGACCTATTTTGAAGTTATTGTTAGTTTGTAGTTAAACATATAATCAGGAAAAGAGAATTGACCATCAAAATTGAGATGCCAAATAATGCTTAAATGATCAATCACGCTGAAACTATTCCACCTACCATTTTTGCAAATTTTGCAGGCCCATGTGAGAATAATGGCGGATGCTCTCAATTGTGCGTTATAAACCCAGGTGGTCAAACATGCATGTGCCAGGCTGGAATGACAATTAACGACGACAAAAGGACTTGTAAGATTTGTACTGTCTATTTAACCTATATGTATTCGACCTATTTAGCTTGGTGAATAATATTCACCAAGGATGAGGTAAGGATAGCTGGATATTGGCCGATTGCCTTCAGCTCTGCGTAGCTATGGACAATGGTGGAGTCCGGGTCAATAATGATGCAAAAAATAAGAGAAAAGGAAATCAACAAGGCCAATATTCAGCCATCTTGACCAAACAAGCTTGCTGGACAAGGCGAGAAATCCTGAGTGGCCAAGATAGGCCCATCCTTCCATCTTGGGTGGCCAATCAGAAAGCAGGATTCGCTTCAAACCCAGCCATTTACGAAACAAGACACCATCATAAAATATTGTTTTCGTCTTAGAAAGTCCCCAGTAGAGTTCTTCAATCCAGTAATTCCGATGGCTATTTTTGGCATCCCACCTCCTGCGCATTCTTTCAATCCCGAATTTCGTCCCGGTTTTGCTATAAAATCCCGAATCCCGAGTTTAAAAAAGGGAAATCGTGCAACCCGAAAAACCTAATATTAGGGAACCACCTTTTCACTTTAATTTTTTTTCTTCTCGTCTTAGGTACTGTGAAGAACGTTATCATGGTTGTCGATTCCTACTATGATGAAATCTATTTGTCAACTCTGGATTCATCAGACACAACGATTGTTCCTCTGCCTGTCCAAAATTTGACATACCCAATTGGTGTTGATTTTGATCCATTCAACAATAGAGTCTACTGGACAGACTACTCTCTTGGTACCGTCAAGCGTTCTCTTATTGACGGCAGTAATCAGGAAACTATTCGTTCAGAAATTGCTGGACCATACGGAATCGCCCTAGATCTTGTGGCAGAAAATGTTTATTGGATAAGCCGGCTAGATTACACCATAGAAGTTTCGAAACTAGATGGATCTAACTGGAAAGTGCTGGTTTCTGATTTGGGTATATCTCCCGACCACATCGCTCTGGATACCTCCAGAGGGTTAGTAAAGGCCTGTTCTATAAATAGACAAAGAGGTTCAGTTAAAAAAGGACAGTACTGCATTGGTCCAGAAGTTAAACAAAAGGTTTTCTTTTTGTGAAAAAAGTTAGCGTTTGAATATTTTTCCAAGGTAAAAAGACAATCACCTCTGTTGATAGCAGAAGAGTAGGAACTGAATCATTCTGAAGCATTATTTTTTTGGTAGAGGAATAAATTGAAGGCGATGAAGTCATGAATATTAGTTTTATGGACAACACAGGGTTTTGAGTTTTGGCTTGTATTGTTGAAAAACCGTTTTGGAGGGATTTTGGTTATTTTTAGACCGATGTCGATATGGTTTTAGTTTTATTGACTAAAACAAATAGAAATGCGTTTTTTAGTTGGTGCATGTTGACGAAGAAAAGAGTTTCAACTCGCATAAAATAGGTTTAATCTACATTTCAGTTTTGGATTGTTCGTGATACTTTTTATAGACTTATTTATTTAATATCATATGTCTTCCAGGTACATGTATTGGTCAGAAGATGGACGTATTGGAGGTGCTGATATGGATGGAGAAAACCAAAAAGTTGTTGCCGTATTGACATATGATTATGGTTCATATGATGCCCGGGGTCTTGCTATGGATATTCAAATGAATCGAATTTACTTTGTTAGCTACTGGATTGAACGTTTGCTTTACGTCGATCTTAATGCCGGTGGAAAGGGAAATGGTCCAGTCCAAGTTCTGTTCAGGCATTATTCTTTCGATGATGACTATTTTTTTAGTCCACGAGGTCTTGCACTCGACGACCAGTATGTGTACTGGAATGAGTACTGGAATGAGAAGGTGTACCGGATTAATAAGACAGGTTTTGATGGCGATCTTGCTGTGGTGGCTTCAGGAATGTTTAGTCCTAGAGGAATGGCAGTCGTTAAAGGAAAACCAAATGCAAGTGGTGAGTGACATCACACTTCCTATCATCGTGACTCAGCAGATTGAAGATTTTGCTGTAACTTTGTTTGTGAGACTATGTATTATGACTAAAATTTCTCTGATCATCTCTTTTTTCGCAGATCCACATCCTTGTCTGAGCACTTGCAGTCACCTTTGTCTTCTTAAACCCGGAGGTTACAAGTGCGCATGCCCCGTTAAAAACCCTGCTATTTGCAACGAGAGTGTCCACCAAACCAGTGAGTAATACTGCTCCCTCATTTCATAACCTTAAGTAGCAAGCAATCGTTTATAAATTTCAGTTTCAAGTTAAAGGAATTAATATTCCTTCGCCATAAGTTGATAATATCTAAGGCGTATATGAGAGGTGTTCATTTAGGTAGTGTTTAAAATGTAAAGCTCGTAAGAGAGACCCAATTCGCAAACAGAATTACCCAATCAGTCAATTCCACGTAGCCCACACGTGGTGCTTATTGTCCTGTCTGCTGCAAGATGATCAAGATAGTCATATTGGGTTATTCATCAGACAATTCTTAAGAGGGGGGCTCATTGAGTGTTTCTCTTGCCCGTTTGTTTATTTAGATATTTTTCATCGTTGACAATCTAGAGTTAACAACAGTATTGCATTTCTCGCCAGATTTGTATGGATGCAGTAGCAACCACAGTCTTTACTTCAGCGATCAAAATAGCATTAAATGCATCGACTTAAAGAGCTACAATCAGACCTATGTCAATGTGAAGACAGTAAAGACTGAACTTTCCGACGTTGGAGCGGTAGACATTGATCGCCGGGAGAGAATGATTTACTGGAGCGACCACGCCCAATGGGCCATAAGTAGAATGAGTCTTGTAACTGGATACACTGAGGTAATTAAAGAAATCGAATGCTCTAGCAATGTTTCGTGAACTTCATAGCGGATCCCCATAGCTACGAAAATATCCAAGGTGTTTGAATAGTCCCCAGTCCAATCCAATGTTAAATGTCAAACGTTCTAACTAGTGTGGTAGCTTGCGACCTGATATTTCAAAAATATTGTGGTCAACTGACAGTTGTCAAAACAATGTATCCTCTGACCAGTGTCACATGACTATATCGCGGGCTCAGGTGTCTACCTGTTCACAGGCTCAAATCCAAGATTATTTCTTTGCAATGGTTACAACATTCTTTTTGTTTGAAGTAAAGTATGAATTTAGTAACGGGAGCTTCGCCTTTAGACTTAGCTAAATTTATATATTACTTATATATACATTATATTACTTTCGGATGATCATGATCAGGATCAGTGATCTCGGATCACTCGGATCATGGTAGATCAAATGAACCGATGAATCCACTCTGGACAAGGATTCATCGGTTCATTTGGTCTACCATGGTCCGAGTGATCTCGGATCACTGATCCTGATCCGAATCATCCCAAAGGAACGCACTCTCAGACTGATAGATGATCACGCTTACGTCTGGTCAGTCATATGGCTCGAAAACGCCTGCATCAACTGGAGGACATGAGTTGAACCTTGCATAAAGAAGGAAACGTTGCACCTCCTTATTTCCCTGAGTTAATTTTACAAGCTATATCTGAAGCCCAGTACAAACGGACGCAACACTTTTGGCCAACAACTCTCAGCCAATGTTGGATGTTACATGTTGTATTCGTTTGCACACCCTGTTGCATGTTGTTGCGTGTTGTTGGGGGTTGTTGTGCAACGTTTCGAACCTGTCAAAAGGCTGATTTAGCAACAGAACGGGAACGTCAGTTGACGACGGCGCGCGCAAATCAAGCAACTGGAATGACCAATCGCAGAGAGGCAAATTGAGCACCGGAAGTCGCGTTTAGTCCTTTCCGCGGGCTTTTTCCCGTCGTCGATTGACGTTCCCTTTGTGTTGCTAAATCAACCTAAAATTTTAGCTACGACAATCAATGTTGGGAGTTGTTGGGTCCGTTTGCACCTGCTGTTCATCGTTATTTTTCAGACTTATGGCGCATCTATAAAATGTTATTCAATCACAAGCGACGAAAGAATCAAGCAAAAATATCGGTCAATAAATCTGAAAGAAACATAAAGAGAACGTGACAGACTGGACACGGTTCTTAAGAGGGCCGTGTAGAAACGCTGCTATTTAATGTTTATATCGATTCTGTTTTTAATTTCGTTGAAGGTCATCATAAGAGACAATCTAGGACAAGTTGACGGATTAGCTGTTGAATGGGAGAGTGGTTTGATTTACTGGACGGATTACATCTTTGAGAGAATTGAAGTGGCAAGGGTTGATGGAAGTCATAGAAAGACATTATTTACTGAACGTCTTTACAACCCACGTGGAATCGCCGTGGATCCAAAATCTGGGTAACAAATTTATATTCTCTTCCCCCGTATAGGTATTTGGCTTCGTTCATGAACGAAAGGAGCTTAGGAGATAGGCTACTCGGGGAAACTTTCTCCTAGACCTGTAGCTCAGTGGTAGATAACGAGAAGGTCATTGCTTTGACTACGGTTGGGAGACCCTGGATCTAAGTTTTTTGCATTGACATTCGCTTTAAAAAATAAAATGAAACTGAAACATGTGTGAGATGCTAAGAATGGGAAAATGCAAATACATCTATGTATGTTAAAAAAGGTTCTGTCTAATTCCTGAATAGCGAAATCCTGAGGCTGTCTCGTACACAGACGTCTCTCTCTCAATGTAAATGTGCGCAAACGAAGACGGGAAGGAGAAAACGGGCGCGTCTCTTCCTTCTCCTGCCCGTAGCCTTTCGGACCTCATCACCAGTCCCTCGCGTTTCTCGCTCGCCTTTCTTCCGAACGAAGCTTCTAAGCAGGACCCTTATTATGACACCGACATAACAGTCCTTACTATTTTCTAATTCCAGGTACATGTTCTGGACAGACTGGGGATTGTATTATCCTAAAATTGAACGAGCAGATTTATCCGGTGAAAACCGACAGGTAGTGTTTTGGTCTTTCTGGTTATACCAGTTGTTTCCTATGAGTGTGGTTATTGATTATGAAGCTGAACGAATTTATTGGATGGATGCATACGACAATTACATCGAATCCACAGACTATGACGGCAATAATTGGAGAACTGTGCACTATGTCTCTCATAACATCTTCCCAGCTGACCTGGCTCTGTACGGTGACAATTTATATTGGGTTGATTGGCACAGCCAGAGCATTCAGTGGTTTAACAAGTCACGCCCCTTGCTCGTACACAACTTTGGACACCTCTCGGATGTTTTCCTGACGGGTGCTGTGGTCTTCGACGAGTCGAGACAGCCAGTTGGTAAGTAGAGTTCAATGAACGAACAGAAAAATGTTTCGTTTCGGATGTTGTGTTTTGCATACCGGAACATAATTGTAAGATGTCGGACAACGTCCCTAACTTTAAGCCGTCAAACTTGCCATGGCACTCGATGTCTTGACGAGATTCAATTCCTTGTTTTTTCTTTCGGCATTGTAACCTATTCCAACTTTTTGTCCCTCTCTTTTTTATCCGCAAGTCTATCGTCCCGCACTGTTAATCTCAATACAGTCGAACCCCGCTATTTCGAAGTCCCAGGGGAAATGGAAAAAAGTTCGAAATAGCGGGGTTTCGAAATAACCGAGGAAGGGGGAATCCAAGGGAATTCGATCTCCCTTCGAAATAACGGGGACTTCGAATTAACAGAGTTCGAAATAGCGGGGTTCGACTGTAGTTTGCTGTATTGTTGTAAATTTCATTTTAATTTATTTTTAAAATTCTGAAAGACGAGCGTCGAGCAAGAGAGCTTTATCACGTTTAAAACGCCAGGCGCTCTCGAAGTGTTTTTAGCTTGATGAAATATGAAGGGCAAGGCTCCCTTTTAAATGTACTGAGTAATAATCCTTGGGTGTCTTATATTTTTTCTGAAGAAAATTAGGGCTTAAAGCTCATATTATATTACTCTTTTTAAGTAACTCATAAACTGAAATAAAGGAGTACCTGACTTAATTCTCAGCAATTTTAGAACAAACCAATTTAATTTGTGTCGCTGAGATATGAAGGAGATCTCTTGAATTAAACTACAACAAGGCAGATAAGGTCATTGTACAGCAGGAACCAAAAACAGTAACAGAGACTCTATTTCACTGGCTTTTTCGTTGTCTAAATATAGAACAGAAGACGATGATTTAGAGCCGTCGGAGGCAGTTTTGGCAAAGTTTCCAGTGTTTGACCCTGATGGGGTCAAATTCAAATTTTCAACATGGGAACACCAAAATATCGCTAAGAAGACTTTTCTAAGAATGACAGTGCCTGAGAAATATCTAGATTTGTTAGCTCAGTTTTTTCTTAGAGTGTTCTTTTTTTTTAAAAGCTCCCCCAACAAACCAACCTCCGTGTCGGATTAACAATGGAGGATGTAGCCATCTCTGCTTGGTATCCCCTAATGGAACATACAAATGCGCATGTCCCAATGGTGCTAGAGAACTGGGACCCGGCGGGAGGAACTGCAATGGCAATAGTAAGTCTCCTTTCGTAGAGTGTATGTATTCTTTCAAAGACAGGTTTCCTCACGTGCAAACTACTCTCAAAATGGATTTATTTAGGTTATGTTTCTTGCAGTGTAATCTCATCAATGTGTATACGTGTTACTAAATGTATCCGACAGCTATGAGAGTTTTAGGTCCTTTGGTGTTGTTAGCTTTTCTGGCATACAGAATCACAATCATCTTCGTCTACGCATCTACTCAGTTTTACCCTGAGATGTCTTGAAAAAATTATAAAAATTAATTCACACTCACTTTGGCACGTTTTACTTGTTGACATCGTGTATACAAAAATTTTTAAAAAAATTACTCATTGCGACATTATTTTCTCATTTCAGTGACCGTGCCAACTACGCCAATCCCCGTACCAGGTAAAGTAAGACAACCTATGATTTTTGCTTCTAGAGGGATTTCTTGTGATTATTCTGACGAATTAGATACATCATCTATTCTGCCCTACCTAATGTAGTGTTACTTAGTCTGGCATTTCTGTAAGTCATTGGAGTCACTGCACGCTCACATTGAAGAGCGTGTGCTAATGGAAGTACACAAAGCTCATTCATAGACATAACAAGAACAACCATACCGTACATGCTTTGCGTTAATATATACTGTCTTAGTGTCCAACAACGCATCTTTTGTGCCGTACTGATGAGCTGCATTGAGTGTACGCGTTTACTATGGAAATAAGCTTTATTGGCAAAGCAAACAGTGACATTTGACAAAACTTTTTCTCATAAATCAACTCTTAATTAAATGAATTTGTTCAACGGCATAGGACGTAAAGGTTACCAATTGCATTAAAAACCTGCCAAAAGCGAACGGCCTCCGTTGTCGTGGTTGTAGAATAACAGTGGCCATTTCCGGTCCGCGTCGGAATCAGCAGCAAACTGCTCTTACAATTACTCGACATAATGTTTAACTTTTAGATGTCAGAGTGCGACTCAGAGGCTCTAACTCATCGAACGAAGGAAGGGTTGAGATTTATCACCAAGGAAAATGGGGAACAATTTGCGACGACCACTGGGGATACAGGGAGGCTACAGTTATATGCAGAATGCTCAATTACTCTGCTGCAGTTTACGTTGTTGGATATGCTCATTTTGGACAAGGAAACAGTTCTTTCCCCATTTGGATGGACAGTGTGAAGTGTAGAGGTGACGAGAAAACCATTGCTGCCTGTAGGCACGATGGATGGGGAACTCATGATTGCGCGCATTCCGAAGATGCTGGAGTTGTATGCTACAATGGATCTATTCCACCAACTGAAGGTAGTTACTAAGTTTATAGTAGAGGCTATCCAATTTTTTCTGTAAATTAGCACATCTGATACACTGTTGCCGTTGTCAATTCTTGTTCCAAGTCAGGTCACATTTTTTTGAAGTGCTGGATTGTGTAATACCTCGGTTCCATCAGTAACTGTGAAATGTGGAAAACCTTACATGTATGATACGAAATATCCCAATATTATTTAAAGTCAGCTAAAAATCTTGCTTGCAGCTAACATAATTATCAAGTATCTTCTAAAATGTTTTCTGTTATCGGCCAAGCATGTCTTATAGGCTTGGCAGAATACAGCTATAAATTACTCATTGTTTTGCTGCAGCATTAAATAGTAAGTACTGTAGGAGTAAGAACTACATCTGATGGTCAATGAATGGTTGTCTTTTTTTTCTTTCAAGTCCCAACGGTAGCACCAGGACCTCATCCAGGTAAGACCACGCCCGCAGTTTGCATACTTTAATACTTACTTAGGCGCCGCATACTACACCCGGAGGGTTTTTTTTTTACTGAAATCCTTGCTCTCAGATGTTTGCCTTCTGTCCGGTAGTGCCCTAACAAAACCTTTAATCCATTGTCTTCTGGCACAGCCCCGGGAATGTACCTTTCCTTCCTCGGTCCCAAATGAGATAACCTTTTCTTTTAAACGGATGCACCGCCAGACGGTAGTTTTTAAGGTAGTCTGCACACAGTCGTAAAACACAAAACGTTCGACGGTAAACGTCACAGTTTTCCGTAGTCACACGATTTCACATCATGTTTTGTAAAGCCTAGTAATTATGCAGCAAAAATAAAAGAACAACAACAACAAACAGATACCACGACAGAAATTTCTCAAAAATTGTCATACAATTAAATTTTAGATTTATATTTAGATTTATAGTAATTTAACCACATTGGCACCTTGGTAAAGCCAAAGCAAGACAGCCAAGGCTCTAATTTAGGCGTTGCATGCCTACTTACACTATATTCCTTTTGGCTTTTTCTCTTTCTTTTTGGTTCCTTTTAGTCTAACATTTATGTAAATTATATGAGCAGTCGGTTACTAAATTGCCTACCTAAAATTGCCCAATGGAGCCAGTGAGTCCCCTTAACTTAATCCAGTCCACGCGCCATATTCTATCGGGATACGTCGTTGTAAATCTACCCTTTTTCTTGATTTCTTTCCATTCATACAGAATTAAGGGTTCGTTTGAGATCTGGTTCTACTTCAAATCAAGGAAGAGTGGAGTTGTTCTTAAATGGCACGTGGGGAACGATATGTGATGACTACTGGGGAATCGATGAAGCGAACGTCATTTGCCGCATGCTTGGCTATTCCGAGGGAGCCTGGAGCACACACTGCTGTGGTTGGTACGACTCCTCCTCAGCGCCAAGTCAGATTTGGCTGGATGATGTTGAATGTGTCGGTGATGAACAGAGCATCGCGGCATGTCGCCATGGCGGATGGGGAAGACATAATTGCTACCATTCTGAAGATGTAGGAGTCGTATGCAAGTACACACCACCACCGCCTCCAGGTTTGTCTTGTTTCATTTGCTGTGTCACGAAATCAATGTGTTTCAAAATTGAAACAGTGATAGTCAACACGTAAACTTGATAAAAACACAATTATAATTTGTCTATAATATAATACTTCTGACAATGAAAATGACATTGGAGAGAAGAAGCAGATGAAGATGAGAAGATGTAAGAGTCGTGTGCAAAAGTGTACCAGCGCCAGCATAAGGTACATCATTTCGTGCAAATGAAGCCTGCGCCATGGACGAAAGTAAACTGTGGTTAAGTCTGTCTGCGAAACAGCGCCGAAGTCCTTGTTCTGTGCCTCCAGTTGTGTACCAAGATTTGAGTACACTTCATGATTGGACTGCTAAAGAGCCATGGCCGATTTACGAAACGCACTTCTGTAATTATTGGAGTCCGTTGGAGCCCAGAGCATGGATACCAGCGCTGGTACGCGGGCCTCACTGACCGAGGTTGAAATTTATGTCTGCGTTGCAGGCTAGGGTTGATGCTAGCTCAAAACTTGAATGCTGTAGTACCGTAAACGTAACTTCCACCAGTAAAACTACTTTTTCAAGTTGGTATTTTAACTTCAAACGGCTATCATCGTTTTTAGATAAGACTCTGAGACTGGCTGGTGGCTACAGAAGTGGCGAAGGAAGAGTAGAGATATTTCGCGATGGTCATTGGGGAACTGTTTGTGATGATTTCTGGGATTTCAAGGACGCTCAAGTCGTATGTCGTTCTCTTGGTCATGAACGGGCTCTTCTTGCACCACAATTTGCTGCATTTGGCGAAGGCAACGGTCACATATGGTTAGATAACGTGCATTGCGTGGGTAATGAAAGTTCCATTGAGGATTGCCCTCACAATGGATGGGGCAATAATGACTGCAGTCACAGTGAAGATGCATCAGTCATCTGCAGTAATGAAACAGTTCAAATAGGTGGGTAGATAACAGTAATTCACCGAAGTGAAGCCGCGAAGCGGCGAGGTAAATAAGCACCACTAGCCACCGATACTGAGGTGAATAATTTTTTCAGTATATACTAAAACATTGACATAATTGAGCACAAAAATGATGATTTTTAACTCAATTACAGTTGCCAACGATCTCATTACAATTTTGGTGCGCAATGACCGAAAAAGCGTCGCGTTTTCTTGCCGGCAAATAAAACTTTTGAAGGCATTTGTTTAGCTCTTTCGTAGAAATTTCTTCAAAAGAAGTTGTGAATTCTCTTTGTATTAAAAAACATTCTCTAAAAAAAGGATTAAATTTGCTTTAAAGCTTAGTTATGAACATGTAAGCTAAATAAAGTAACTCAAGACTTAAGCTTAATTTGCATTTGTAAACAAGAACCTTTTTTACCGGTTTCATCGATTAATTCAAGTCAAACAGACAAAGCTTTACCAGTTAAAACTTCCAAACCGAGTTTCTTCACCTTCTTCGTGTATTTCGGGAACAGCTTTTTTGATTATTTGTGAAATTTCCTTGTTTTTTGCCTTACGGCAGCAAACCGGGAAGCCATTTTATTCATAACTTACGCAAGTTTGGCGTCGCTCGCTCGGAGGAGCTGGAGGTGAATCAGTGAATAGCAATACAACTATCCCCCAAAGGAAAGGTGAATAGTGGTGGTATATTGAGACGCGAAGCGTCGAGGTACATATCTAGCGCTATGAAGCGACCCTAGCATGAGGGGAATAGTTGTTTTAATATTTAGCAAATCAGTTGGATCAAAAGAAAAAAAGTAACTTTTTTTAAAATAAAAGACGTTACTTAGTTATTATAAGAGTTTGTTTACAATTCAGTTGACAGTGTTTCGGGGATAATTTTGTTATGATTTTGATTCAAATTCAGTAAGGAATTTTTTTATACCGACCAGTAAACACGACAAGCCAAATTTTCTCTTTCTTGGTACTTGTTGGTGCAGCTGCTTCATTTACTGCTAAAATTTCATCTTTGGAAAGTGTCGCGAAACAAGAAGCCATTTTGAATCCCGTCCCAAAACAGTGAGTATGCAAGAATATTCCGAGTTACGGAAGCCAATCAAAACGCGCACAATCAAAACATATATTTGCAAGAAGTTTCGAAGAAGTTGGATTTGTTTGCATGTTTGCGTGTTTCGAAAGATCTTCGAACACTTTTTGTTGCCAGTATTGAAGTAAAAAATCAGATTCGTCGTTTCTTTTTTTGCGGAGTTTTGTTTGTCTGCCGCAATTTATATCTATGTTGGATTTATAACACATCAAACAACATCGAAAGTCAGGATGGTAATTCCAGAATAACATTATGTAACCTCAAAAAACTGGAAAAAACTACTCTTGCCGATATTTCATCCTTATTAAAAGACTTCGTCGGGGCAACTGTTGGATTTATAAGTGTGTCTTTCTATCTTCATCGTGTTTCTCTTAATATATCAACGTCCATTTGTCTAACTTTGTCAGTTTTTATATGTTCAGTCCTTTTCAATAATGACATGCAACAGGATATTCTGGATTTCCTTGAGGGAGCAAGGGTGGCGCAGTGGTGAGAGCACTCACCTCCCACCAATTTGGCCCGGGTTCGAATCCTGGCGTCGACGCCATATGTGGGTTGAGTTTGTTCTTGGTTCTCTCCCTTGCTCCGAGAGGTTTTTCTCCGGGTAGTCCGGTTTTCATCTCTCCTTAAAAACCAACACTTTCAAATTCCAATTCGATCTGGAACGCACGGACACGTTTCAACGAGTTCTTATGAACTCCTTAGTGCTCCGTGGGTAAACAAATTACAAAAATTTACAATTTCCCTAACAAGTGCTTCTCTCCAATTACTATACGATTCAAAGAGGAAAAACGTGAGCTTAAAACTTCTATAAATTTCCTTTTATATTATAGGTGCGGGTGATTTCTTGCTTTCTTGTGAAGGAGGGCGTAAAGTGTGTTACTACATGTCTCTAGAACAGCCGACTCCACTCAATCCATTGCCACTGTCAATTCCATTGACGTTTTCGCCGTTTGGAGTAGCTTACGATTCAGTGGAGGAGCGAATCTACTGGGCAGATGCCGATGGTAACATTCATCGAGCTTTCCTTACCGACACCACAAGCCAGGTCGTGATAAAGGGCATTTCACGTCCGATGGGGCTTGAAATAGACCCTATAGGAAGGAATATCTATGTCGCAGACCAAAATGAAAACAATATTAAAGTTGTCAAACTAGACGGTTCTTATGAGACTGTAATTGTTGACGTCGATTCACCTCAAGGGATAGCGTTGAATAGCTATTTGGGGTAAGATTTCTTGTTACATCATTATACCTACGGTATGAAAGTTAAGACAATGAAATAACTAATGAAATATCTCAGATCTGACATATATCTTGTTTTGAATTACACAAAAAGTCGTATCGTATTTGCAAAAGTTAAATTTTTAAACATTTTACTTGTTAATTAAGTAATTTAAAACTTGCTTAACCTGCCCGGATTCAAAGAAGACAGTTATGAATGCTCTGTAGTGCAATTCTTTCTGTCACAACTGCTGGGACAAAATAAATTAAGAAAACTTACGTTTTTCTTCCTTCTAGGAAGGAAGATATTTTCAACTTTTAGAACGCAGCACCTGACGACGGTTCGTCTCAATTTTCAACAATCTCGGATCCTCATTATAACAATACATACTTACATACAGATACATAACCTTTATTTTAACTCGAATTTTAGAGTAGCTATACTATATAGCTAATATCTTGGAGAAACCAATTAAGATGTGTAAAACTGGAAAAAAAAAATACACACAAAAAAAAAGACAAAAAGGATGTAGTTTTCCATGAAGATGACTAAGTTCACGTTTTAAATCTCCTTTCTGCAGATTTATGTACTTCGCGTCAGTTGGATGGAACCCACAAATATTACAAGCAGACATGGACGGTAAAAACAAGATTGTTCTTGCAAATTTGTCAAGCATCGGACAGACTATCATCGACCTGGTTGTTGATATACCTGGACTTCGTTTGTTCTTTTCTGACCAATCCAATAACGTGATACGATACATTGACCTCATAAGTCTGGAGGTACACACCCTCCTTTCTGGCAGCGGCCTTCATGGACCAACTGGCCTCGTAATGTTGAACGACACCCTTTACTGGACGGCTCACCAGGGCGGTGGAATGTACGAAGGATTCATCTTTGAGGCTGACGTAACTAATAGAACAGTGCGCATGATTGCCGATGGGTTTAATAAACCTGCCGGACTTTACGCCTACAATTCGCGGGCACCTAAAACATCAGGTGATTATTACAATTATAATAGTATCTCATTAGAGACACTTAGTGAAGTCATTTCGCAAGTTAAAAATGGTCAAGCTAAAAACATAATTACAAACAATTTTTAACATAGCAATTTGAAGATTTACTTTTTTCTGATAAAGCTCTTTTCTACTTTATCTTTCTACAGCTCAAACGGCCTGTCAAAATAATGGTGAATGTTCCCAGATGTGTGTAGTGCGACCTGGTGGTCGAACGTGCCTCTGCCAGGCTGGAATGAAGATAAACGAAGATGGAAAGACTTGTAAGTTGTATAAAATTAAATTCTTTTGGAAATAATTTTCTTTTAAAGAAGACAAAATTTTTAAGCGTTACCATGGCAATTAGCGGCAAAGAACTTAACCCTTAATTCTCAAACCCAGGCTTTTAACCCAAAGTAATACGGAAGTCATTTTTTAATTAACCGTTGATTTAAGAGAGACGAAATACCACGTTGACTGAAATTTGAAATGAATCTTTCTTTCCGAATCTTGAAACACTCATTCAATTAAGTGACTACCGTACCCGCGGTTTGTTTAGCTCCTCGCGCTCTCCTGTTTATGAGCCCTTCTTAACCTCTTACAAAATTTGTATAAGCCCTGGGCGTGTAAGGGGAAATTTCTCTGAGTTGATTTTCCCTTATTATAGGAAATTAACGATCCATGAAATTAACGCGAATCGTTAAAATTCGCGTTAATTTAAGGCGCGTTAATTTTGTTGAGCGTTAATTTCCGCGACGTTAATTAAGTGCAGCGCTAATTTCCGCGCTCTTAATTTCCAGTATTTTAACCCCAATTTTGGAACCTGTCCAGACATTCTTGACACCTAAAAAACATTAACTACAAGCTTTCTTTCTTTCTTTCCATTTACCCTTTATTTTTCATCTTTCACCAAAGCTAAGGGGAAGGTTCACAATATTTGTTAAATGTGTGTCCAGTTGTCACAACCAACCGCTTCTTAATCGCGTTAATTTCCTTTATTATAAAATTCTACCTCCTCTTTCGCGTTAATTTTCTTTATTCGAAAGTTTTTTTCCATTAAATTCGCGTTAATTTAAGTCGCGTTTATTTCCAATACCTTAATTTCATGGAGCGTTAATTTCCTATAATAAGGTAGGTGTTTTCATCTCATGAGTGACAGAGTCAAAGGGTCAGATTTCATCCGATAATTGTTTATTTGATTTTGTTTCAGGCACTGTCGCAGACGTTTTATTTGTGACAGACTCTTATGATAACAAAATCTACATGTCATCACTAAGCCCAGATGATACCACGATCGTGCCTCTACAACTTAAAAACCTCTCGTTTCCCCTTGGCGTTGATTTTGATCCGTTCGAACATCGTGTGTACTGGACCGATCACGACCATGGCTTTGTGGAGCGAGCCTTTGTTGATGGCAGGAGCCAAGAAATTGTTCATATGGGACTTTCTCAGCCGAGTGGTATCGCTCTAGATTTACTCGGAGGAAATGTCTATTGGATAAGTACAGGAAATCTAACCGTAGAGGTTTCAAAGCTGGACGGAAGTTTCCGAAAATTGCTTGTTTCTAACCTGTCCTTATATCCAGAAGATATTGCTTTGGATACCATGAGAGGGTGAGCTTTACCTATTCTTGGTAACTGAAAGAGCACAGTGGAGCCAGGGAAACTAGTGCCCTTTTGCTTTGTTATTCATGGGAAAACTGAGAAAACTACATTGTCATAAATGATTGTGACGTGGTCGTAAATAATTTCACAAGCTGTCTTGATTTGCCACACTGCAACAAACGTCACATTTTCTGAAGAGAAGGGCCCTCTTCCATCCTCCAGAGGACACGCGCTTAATGTCGCCGTTCACATATACACAGAAAACAGCGACATAAATCTTACCTTCAGTTATCCTGGGACCAGGCTTGATCCGTATTAGGGGGGGGAGGGGAAGAAAAGAAAAAACGGCATGGGCGAAAAAAAGAATCGGCGAGCGAAGCGAGCCGAGAGGTGCCTCGCTTCGCTCGCCGATATTTGTCCTATTTGACCCCGTTTTTTGTTCTTTTTCCCCCACTGCAGAGCCTGTCCAAGGCTAAGCCTCAGTGGGTTTAAGATGCGTTTATTTCCTACAATGGTAGGGTGTCATGAGATTTATAAAAATTCAAACAGTTGGAAACGCCACCAAACTGAATGAAAAATAACCGCTAAAAACCTCAAAGAAGGCAAAAATACAGTCGACTCTCTCTTAACGGACACCTCTATAAGACAGACACCTCTGTAAAACGGACACCTAGAGTTGGTCCTTGCCTTTCTTTACTCCCTTTATTTGATTCTCTATAAGACGGACACCTCTCTAAGACGGACACTTAGTGCCGGTCCCAAAGGTGTCCGTCTTAGAGAGAGTTGACTGCATCGATAAATAATACAATAAATACGTACAAAAGAGGTACGGATGAACAAACCTGGAGAAGATTGAAGGGGGATCGCGATTGTGGTCTTTGTAACCTTGCTAGCCTAATAGTTTTTAAAGTTCATTCTTCTTGTTCGTAACGTTCGAAATATTACCTGGGAGACATTATCTGTGACTTTGTCAATCACAACTAATTTCTCAATTTTTTTAGTGAATAAAGGACGAGCAACTGGCGTTACTAGAGAGATCAAAATTCACGTTTACGGCATACGGTAAACGGCAAACGTCAGTTGAGAATTCTCAGAATAGAAAATAAGCAGTTAAAAAAGGTCCAGAACGATTTTTGTGGATAAAACTAGCATAAAACTACTTTTTTGGGTAGAAGCAATAAACAGTAAACGAAAAATAGGGGGGGAAACTTGGTTACGTGGTACAAATTCACGTTTGCCGTGTGGTGTAAACGTGGATCTTAGGCTCTCTATTAACAAAATGAACCCGTAGACAGTCCCGACCCAGCCGCTTTAATGCACACGTCTGTTAATTTTTTAGGTACATGTACTGGTCAAGTTATGGGATTATTGAAGGTGCTGACATGGACGGAAGTAACCGCCGAAATATTACCCTCTTGAGACATTCTTTTGGCCAATATGACGCACTGGGTCTTGCCCTGGATGTAAAAATGAACCGACTTTACTTTGTTAGCTACTATTTGTACGGCTTGTTTTATATTAATCTTGATTCAGCTGGAAGTCCGTATATTCCGCAGAGTTTGCTCCAGTCATTCTTTTATTTCGATGTACCACATGGGGTTGCGCTCGACGACCAGTTTGTTTACTGGAATGAATATTATGAGGAGAAGGTTTACCGGGTGAATAAGACCGTTGCAGGAGGCAATATTGAAACTGTAGCTGCAGGAATCTATAGTCCTTTTGGATTAGCCGTTAAAAAAGGAACTCCAACACGAAATAGTAAGTACAAATTCTTCGAGTGATCCTTGTTCATTTGAGACAAACCAAAGTCCTTGGCATTGAAAGTTGACACGGATTTATTTTTTCTGCAAACCTTCAGCACAACGG
The DNA here is from genome assembly GCF_958299795.1 of Porites lutea. Taxonomy (NCBI): domain Eukaryota; kingdom Metazoa; phylum Cnidaria; class Anthozoa; order Scleractinia; family Poritidae; genus Porites; species Porites lutea. Next base: position 3,743,504 of record NC_133205.1, on the reverse strand, counting down.
TTTTGAGTAGTATAGTAAGCGCGATTTGACCTCCTTATGGCACTGAACACGTCATCGTCATATTTCTTTTGCATTCATCCACTACGTGACCACCGACACGACAGACTTGTACTTGCCCCTTTTTTGTTACCCTCCATTGCCAACGTAAATACCACCACCGTCGTTTCTTTATCGCCATGTTTCTACTGTTTCTTCCACCCTCAATAATACCAATGCTACCACCGTCACCGCCATATTTTTCCAAAAGTTTTCCTTTACCGCCAACACCACCACCACGCCTCAGTTGCACTAACCACGAACAACACCCATTCATTCCTTTCAGGCTACCCTACACGTTTATTCCCTCCACCGTCAACACTAGCACTATCACTGTCGCAGCCATAATTCCAAAGTATTCATCCACCGCCAACACCATCATCACATCTTAGTTGTACTATTTTGTAACTTCACTGCCAACTAAATATGAACAAAACCAGAACGTTTTTCGAATTTTTAACAGCCATAAAATGCATCTGTTAGCTAGCCCTTTTGGGACTTTTACATTTTTACTGACTGAAATGACAGATTTCCCTACCCTTCATATACTTCATTTAGTGAAATCCCTACCATTTCATGCATATACGTAAAGTCTGAAATAGGAACCCACTTCGGCGTAGCCCTACCGTATAGGCCATTGTAGAGAGTGCTCCCACACCCCCGGGCTAGGAACCTGTCTTCTTTGCAACTTATTTGGGCAAGCAGATTTAGGGCTAACTTTGAAATACATTTGCTAGTTAATTACTCGACTGTTCTCTTTCAGCTGATCATCCATGTATGAATGCGAATGGTTACTGTACCCATCTCTGTCTGCTAAGCCCCAGAGAAAGTGGATACCAGTGCGCATGCCCGGATATAGGGGATGGACGAGAATGTTTCACAATACCGAAACCACCAACTACTACCACAACTGCGCCAACGACAATTGCTCCTACTACTGTTTTCATAGACTATTGTGAAGGCGACCCTTGTGCAAATGGGGCGGGCTGTGAAAGCAGTAACGGCTTGTACATTTGTAGCTGTGTTGGGTACTTTGGTGGCGTCAACTGTACCATTGCTCTAGGTAAGTTTACACAACTGATCTATCTAAATTATCCAACACGTTTTTTAACCTTGTAATGTATCCTTGTGAAAGCGTTTTAGAGCACGTTAAGCAATCAACTTAGTATTTGTTGGTACACAATAATGATTTAAAATAGTTATGCCCTCCTTTTTGGCAAATTACTGATTATATCATACCCCTTCTGGTTAAAATCGTTAGCCACTGCCAGGTCATGTCAACTTTATTTAAACTCACACGAAGTGCTTAATACATTCGCCACTTTAGAAAGGAGACGAGGGGACTCCAGCCGAAATGTGTCCATCAACTATTTCGGGGGAAAATAGTTTTGAAGAAAATAAGTTTGAAAGGAAGGCCTTGCACTTTTACAGCAAAGGTCGCTTCGCTAAGCTAACAAAAAAAACCAAATCAGTTTGAAATTGGCTTAGTTTTGTATTTTCCTTAGCCTGAGAAAACAGCCGACATTTGGCGACGCTACCACTGCTTTCCCCGCCAAATGACGTCTGAGAAACGAGCGCAGAAATTCCATACTGATGACGTGCACTACCCAGATCCGGGTAGTGCTTCTGATTGGTCGTGCCGCGTGGGACATTTGATTCAACCAATCAGAATCACTTCCCAGATCTGGGTAATGACGCATCATCAGTATGGAATTACTGCGTACGTTTCTCAGACGTCATTTGGCGGGGAAACCAGTGGTAGCGTCGCCAAATGTCGGCTGTTTTCTCAGGCTATATTTTCCATGAATATTCCTTGAAAAACCATACAGTTTTTCATATTTACTGTTATTAATCAATTAAATGCCGCGGGGTTTATTTTAAATTATATTCACGATGAATCATTTATAAAAATTATCAACACATACATTTGTAATGTCTCGATTTTTTGCTGAGACTGATAAGCATACGATATGATACGTATTCAGTTTATTTCTCTCTTGTAGTCCTCAAATAATGACCGCATTGCCCGAATTGTGCCGGGCGTTTACTCGAGGATAGCACCTATCTGTAATCGAGCAAGACAATATATTTGCTCAAAATTGCCAATGAGCTGAAGTATGTTTCTATATTTTATATTTTAGATGAAGAAAATGTCGTCGAGGTGACTTTCAAAGGCGTTACTTTGGACGAGGTAAGTTTACGTATTGGAGCCGCATGTATATCGAAGATAAGCGGGCTTGAATAAGACGCGAAATCTATTATTCATACGGGTATGTCTTACATAACACGCAACCAGCTCGTATAAGTGGTTCGCAGCTTGTTTGCGCCTTATTTTCACTCACGGACTCGATTTTATTTGTATGTTGTCTATAGCAAAGATATGGTAAAAAACAGCGATTAAAAACCTTTTAGGCTAAAATATGAAACAGGTTCTTATTTTCTAAAATCTATAAAAAAAGTTCTGTTCACCTGGGCAAATAAGGTAAGGCAACATTCAGGATCGCCTTTGGTGAGGTAGCCGTACCTTGTTGCTTCAACTTCAATTGTGATGGTATACAGGTTAAGGAATGAGCTGAATACCACTAAATACTCTTGGCTACAATGTACTTTTTCTTCAGAAAATAAGAACCCATTTAAAAACCTTTTAGGCCTAAATTTGTGCTATTTACTATTTATGTAAAAACCTGGCTAACTTGGTAAAATGTAGGTTCTTAGTTCCGGGTTTTAATGTATTTCAACATGGCATTGATAAAGAAAGATGGGAAGTTTTTTAAGGTCGGTGAAGAAATGAGAAGTGATGTCCACGTGATCAACATGTTAAAGAAAGAAAAATCTGAGTCCCTCACAAGGATTGAACCTTCGACCTTCCGTGCACCGGTAGGATACTCTCTAACCACTGAGCTGCGAAGGACTCGTAGCGCGCAGGGCCATACACAAGGTGTTTAAATAACGCATGCGAACTATATGTATCAATTGCCAGGTGTGACTTATCCATTTATGTCCCCCATCGTTGATTGAATTACATCCTTAATGATTTAGACTATTGTAATTTGGAGACTGTGAAAATACACAGTTCTTCATTGGTTGCATTCAACCTTACTTATTGTTAACGGGTAAATTATCTATTCAACTCTTTTTAGTTTAACCTAACAGCCTTCATTCAGGCTATGGTGGATGCACTGAATCAACAATGTTTTGAAGATCCAGCCTCATGCCCTATTTCAGTTGAAAGGTGAGAAAATTTCTGATTTATCTCATTACCTCAACTGATTGTATCTTTCGGCCTCATGTAAGGTAATCCAAGACAGTCTTGGGTTCTGGATTCCACGCCATGGATTCCGGATTCCAGGTACTGGATTTCGGATTCTTTGTCAGTGGAACTTGGATTCCAGATACCAATCGTTAGTGGGATTCCAGATTCCTTGAGCTGTTTTCTGGATTCCAAAGCCAACGATTCCGGATTACACAAGCAAATTTTCCCTGATTCCGGATTTCGAAAATCCGTATTCCCTCACATGGGGCGATATCTTATCTTACGCAACGAGAACGTTGACGTCCCAGACGTAAAAAACGTTAACCGGAAGTTGATATTTTCTCTCTTGTTTTCTGACGTCTGACTCGAAAAACTCGTAAAGCGGAAGTTAAAACAAAGCACTCAGACTCGTTGTGCAAAACGGACGCGTTCCCTCAAGCGAGATATCGAACTTCCGGTTGCTATTCATGACGTCTGGAACGCCAGCGTTCTCGTTGCTAAAGCTCGCTATTAGAAACCTTTAATAAGATTAGAGGACGAGGACGAGATTTGACTTAAAGTTTTTTTAAGTTCGTCTTCTCAAAAAATAGACACTCGGGAAATCTTTATCGTACTTTTTTTTTCCACAGAAAAGTTAGTGCTGTTATTTTTATTGAAGGAGTTTGGGTCCCCTCCCGATCGCAAAATGTTAAAACTTCTAACATCTGATAACTTGATTCCTCTACTAGGACATTCTTCATAAAACGCGTTGTAGAATAATGACGGCTATCACGTTTCGCCGCCAAAATAGGGACTTTAAGATCCAACGACGCGGACGGCAACAAGAACGTCAAAAAAACACAATAGGTTCCAGAAGCAAACAACAACTTTGCACGCTTTTTTGTACATTTCTTTGCCCTTTTTTGCACGACTACGGCGTAAAAATGCCTCATTTCCCGTTTTATAGAGGACATAAACGAGCAACGACGAAATTTGAACTTGGAAATGGTTACTAGAAATTCAATTTCAGAAGGGTTCGCCTACATTTGACAAAGTAAGTGGGTAGGAGTAACTGCGATAAAGACTGAAAAAATGCAAATTCACTTTTTAAGCGACGTTCTTGTTGCCGTCGTGTCTTTGGATCTTAAAATCCCTAATGACGCTGGTTCACGCTCACGCTCTACATAGTATTGAGAAATTCTCGTTCTGTATTGGTCCTCGTCTTAGAATCTGAAGGTCTCTATTATTTCCCCGCCTCTCGCACTCGCTTCTCCTTTTGCGTGCGGCTCTCGCGTGACTTCTCACGGCTCCCCCAAATGGAGAGCCTGCTCACAGGCTGTGGGATGCTCGTCGTCCGCCAAGGGGGTAAAAATTGCAGTATTTGATCTCACTTATGTTGAAGCTCTTCCTTAATAAATGGGACCTCGCATCGCACGAATTTATTTTTTTATTCATTCATTCATTCATTCATTTATTTTCCTTGAATCTATAGTGAAAGGAGAGGTACTAATTTACATTTTCTTTCTGACCCACCCGCCTATCCCATGAACAAAAGCTAGGAATGCGCTCTAGGGCTAAACAAAGTTTGATAATTCAAATCTGCACAGAGATCATCGCTGATATTCATTTATTCATTCATTTATTTGTTTATTTATTCATTTGTTTCCCTCGCGGTTTCTCCATTTATCCATGAAGTATTGTGAAACGAGAGGTATCGCTGAATGGGCCTTTTACAACTGACGATATTTACATCACATCACCTCCAGAGGAAGTCGACGGGGGGGTCTCGCTCGAATATGCTGTAGTTAAAACAACAGCGGATGGAAGGCAGGTTCCTTTACAAAGTGAATCGCTCGCCGAGGTGACATCCGCAAAAGCAGCTGAAATTGGAAAGAAACTTGGTGCTACGGAAGTTGCTGCTAATCCCAAGCCTCTAACGGCTACACCCACAAGCGAAGCTCAAACGGGCGGTGCAAATGGAGGGATGATTGCTGGAGTAATTGTAGCTGTTCTGCTATTGGTTATCATCGCAGCTGTAGGAGTATGGTATTTCAGGTAAATTATTTCTCACCTTTTTGTGGCTGGCGGCGAGTGGGCATATATAAGCACACTATCCACCATGGAATAGCGGGACAATGCAATAACTACTTTATATAATATGAGTTTTGATGTAGTGGGTATAACTCTAGCTTCAGTTCAACCTCATTTCCAGGGCTCTCTCTCTTCCTCCTTCGAAAGAAGAGAGAACCCTGGGAACGACGCTGGGTTCAGTATAAATGTTATGGCGCATTACATGAAGCACCTTTTAGTTGTTAGAGAAACAAATCGATATTTTTTACTTCGTTATTGTACGCGTTTTTGCTTTTACAATTGAACAACTTTGACCAACAAGGAAGCAACTCTGCCCAGCATAATTGTGCTTTTCAATTATATCAAGGTTGTAAAACACTCATTGGAAAGATGACCTGAAAATGGACTAAATATAAAGCATTTTTTTAAAATTCTTATTCAGGAAGTCAGTGGCTGGAAAACCAGGCATTAAGACACCAGTACTTCCATAGATTAAAAAAGTTAATCTAATAAGTTTAAGTGGGTTGAGCCTAGATTTTTAGAATTTCCACATCAAGGGGTTAAGTTAAAACAGCGTCACAAAATGGAAGATTTAAAAGTCCAATGTTACAAGCAAACAGATGAAACTGTTGAGAATTGTAATTTTTCTTCAGCAAGAACATTTTTCAAGCACGCTAAGCACGTTCTTCCAAAGGGCTTATCTGCATTTATTACCGTTAAATTTTTCGTCTTCTGATATGATAACGATTTCATGCCATGTTATGTCGTATTGTTCACAGGGTAAAAAGGACCCGCTCAACTAACATACCCTATAAGAAGGAGAATGACGAGGAGGCCCCAACTGGTTCAATAAGACGAACAACTGCCTTTGAAAACCCCGGGTACGACAGTACTGCTGGACTAGATATTGGCAGTGGAGGAAATTACGATGACATTGCAGCAGTGACATTTTCACCCTTTGAAGACTTTCCTGATCATACCGCAGCCACCAATCAACTGTATTCTACGATAGGCATGACAAGGATCTCTAGTTCCCAGGATGTGAACCAAAACGCAGAAGGAGGAGAGTTGGCCGCCAAAAAGATTACTTCAGATGAGAAAGAAACACAAGACCATGATGCAGGTGCGCTGCCTAAAAAGGAACCTCTTGAGAACGAAAAGGCGGAGCAACCCCATTATGCGACGATCACAATTAACAAGAAGGAAGAGTCGGAAGAGAACGAACCGCGTTACTTGACGGTGCTTCCAAGTGGGAGAGAAATCGCAAACAGCGAACAAGTGAAAGTTGATCTACAGGAAAATGCTGAAAAATCTAACAGTGAGAATGGACAAACCGTATTGGTGCTTGACGCAAATTACAGCCAAGATAAAGACCCTGAAGTCTGAGGTGATTTGGAAAAGCCAACATGTCTGCCTCGTAGCGAACATACAGGCAATGGAAAGGATCATGCAGTTGTTCAGTAACTTATTAGGTAAACTTGCACGTCATAGGCGTAAAAAATAGCAGTATGTAGATATGACTGTCACACCTTTAAGAATGAGATAGTTATTCTAAAAAGGTAGTAGCTGAGGTCATGTTAGAGTATCATCTCTATGGTTACCTCAGTTATCCAGCCACCAATAGTTGCAACCCTAACAAACATTTAAATCGAATATAAAACTTTGCGCGTAAAGGAAAGACGTTTATTTTTCTTTGGCTTTATCAGTTTCGATCTCGTGTCCCAAGTTATAACGTAAATTTAAAGGTTAAACTACTACGTAAATAACGATGCTGAGTTAAATTAAGGGATGTATTGCCAAGAGATGCGGGGAAACTTCAAAGATTTAGTCCTTCGATTGTATTCGTTGATCTATGATTTACTCACCGATCAAAAAATGTTTGAAGAACATAATTATTAAGCCGTGGAATAATCGTTTTTCCTCATTAAATGTGTTTTTTTTGTCAACATAATTGCTGAGCGGACGCTTAAATCAAATTCAGCAGACTCCAGCAGTTTTTCAGCAAACAATACCCTCGGGGGGTACTCCCTATAATGGCCTTACGGGGAGGCTCTGCCGGAGAGGGGCACCTTTTTCAGACTTCAAGTACATGAAAGGGTAGGGATTTTACTAGCTTACGTATATGATAGGGTAGGGAAATCTATCATTTCGGCCCTAAAGTGGGTGCTGTATGTCAGTGGAAGGTATACGAACTGAAAGTTGCACCTTTTCTGTTAAGAATGGTATATAAAAGGGTAGGGGGTTAGACCTCGGGGCGGAGCCTCCCCATATGTTGAGTAACCCCCCGGATAATACCCAGGGCTTAGCGCCAGTAAAGACGCCTTAAGACATGTAGACAGTAGAATATTCAGTGTGACTTGAAATCCCTAAAACTTGCTGCTAGAAACTGAGTGACCCGACAAAAAGGTAGTCTGAAAACACTTTCTTTGATTCAGTTTTTCACTTAGTTATACTAAAAAAGAAAACACCTTCTAATTGATTAAGAATTCGATTACGTCTATGCAATTTTCACGTCATGCTAAGGATACTAGAGGTTTATTCCTTGTATAGCATTAAATTTACAACTACCAATTTATAATTAACAAAAAAAGTCGAAAACAACACTTTTAAGAAGCAGATCCATTGTTGCTTGTGATAAGCTGAATATTTGTTGTGAGGACCATAGTCAAAATTGTCTAGAAGACAAATTAAAAGGAGAAGAAAAGGTCATAAAATGTGACTCTGTCGACCTCGCCCAGTTCTAGTGGCATAACAGGGATTTTCCGGAGAGGTAATTCCTCACGTCTAAAGCATAACAGTAAAATACATATTCTACCCTAGCGATAGGTTTTAATATAGTTTCTTAACATAAGCATGATGAAAATTTTAAAAAACCAAGAAAAGAAAGAAAAAAAGTGCCCCAGTATAGTCACCATTTAACTATCTTACTATACACTATACACTAGTCGAACGACGAATATATATATAGATCAGTCGATTCCAATATAGTAAGGACACCTCCATAATACGGACACCTCTCTACTACGGACAGGTCTCTTGGTCCCATATATATAGACGTAAACTAGTAACAGTTCCTACCCTCATAACACGGCACCCCAGATATGATACAGACACGTGGCTTTCCGTATTAGGAAGGTTTGACCGTGTTTCTAAATTCGTTTAGTTTCAGTACTGGACAGTTTATTCTGTTACGCTAAGTCAATAGGGAACTTAAGCACAAATCCTATTGAACGACGTCATCAGCCGAATATGGAACATGCATTTTTGAGCACTGGCTTTGTCCAAATTTTCGAGCAGTTTGTCTCTAAAAGGAAAGAGATGTCACTTCCGGTTGGAGTATGTCTCGTAAAATGCCTTTGCTCAAGCTCCCTAATAGTTTCTCTTCATGTTATGTAGTATAAAATCCTCTTCACGTGGCTGGTACGTCATAATACTACTGTCCGCCATAAAGAGATCATCGGAAAATTCAAAATAATTTTGCAGAAAGCTAAGCCATGTTCACACGAAACTACCTTAACCGTACAAAAATTCAGACACCCAGCCGTTCAAAGTTCAGTGTGAATAGAGCAAAAATATTGAATAGTCCCCTGTGAACAAAGTATCCGGTAAAATGTTTTTAGCCGGTCAAAAGTTCGTGCGGCGCAATGGAAACGTAGCCCAAAACATAGATGGCTACTTCGAGGACAATCTTTCAGGATAATCTTTCTTATCTTCCGATGAGTGTATCAGCAAGCTATGAAGAGGTTATATTTTGTTCTTAATTATTGAAGTTATTTTTTTAACGTATTTTTTGGACATGTGTAAATCTGAGTATTTTTAGAACAAGGTGAACGAAATGTTTGAGTCGATTCAGACAGGTAGCAGTTTTTTTTTACTATCAGAGAAAAATGTTGCTGGAGAGGTTTAAAGGTTCCATCAGGGGAAAGCTATAGCAACAGAGAAAAGCTGGAAAAGACATAAAGTATAGGCGAACTACAGGTTCTTGTATTTCTTGATTGCAGGGCAGGGTTTCTAATTGAAAAATTGAAGTTTCTTTTGTTCATAGCCTAAAAGGTGTTTACAATGGAAAAAAGGGAGTTTAACCAGCGACGTTTTTGAACGACTCAAATCAACCGGAAGTGAACTTTTTGCTCACTTCCGGCTGCCGTGCGTGGCTAAAAACGTCGCTACTTAAACTCCCAAAAATTTGTCCATAAACTTTAGGCTATAGCTAAATCCGTCCTTAGATGACATGAAAAACTGTTGAGGTTGTCAATCGTAAATTTAATTTTCTCTGGTCTGCTATAACAGGAAAGAAAGAAATCTCATAGAGCTGTTACCTTTTGTGTATAGAATGTGGTATTATTTTTTATGTATTAAAAACCTTTTGTAACTTTTTATTAGTCATCCTATTTTAATGATTTGTTTAAAAAAAGGCCAATAAAAGTATTTGCCGAATTAGTCTGCTTGTCATCCAGGGTTTTCGGTAGCATTTGGAAGTACCGGATGCAGTGGTTCAGCTGGCGGACGTGCACCGTTCGCGCCGCCGGCGCGCACGTTGAGTGCCGGAGGCACGAACTCCTCGGGGGCTTCGGGGGCATGCCCCCCCCCCCCCCCCCCCCAGGAAATTTGTAAACTTGGAAACTCTAAAATGCAATTCCCTGCGTTTCCTGGACCGTAATTGGGTAACCGGAATTATGACAGGAATTATCTCTTTTTTTTTCGATTGTATGCATTACATAACTAAGTAAGTAAAAAAGGGTCAAGTCTTTCTTTGGTTAATAAATGGAAAAAAACGATTTTCACACTTTAAAAAATAATTATTTCGTGTGTGAGCTACCGGACGTTACATGTCAAACAACCGGACGTTGCATCCGGCGCCAAGCCTGAAACGAAAGCCCTGGTCATCTTGTTGATAAAAATGTCTCAAAATTATGTAATGGTACCTAACCGACAATCGCACTCCATGAGGCTGTATATAAAACAAGGTGGGTGTCTGTCTCGACCCAGATACGCCAAGAAAAAGTGTTTGGTAAAGTTTTATAAAGAAAACTAGTCTTTCTAGACTATAAAAACAACGATTTAAGGAAGTCGCAAAAATTGCATTTTTCCAAAGGGGTTAGTCCGTGGTTTTAATCAAAAATTTTAAATCTCCTGACGGAGAAAAAGAGTTTGGTGACGTTCTAGATAGAAAACTAATCTTGCTAAGAAGAAACAAAAAGCAAACTGCGGTGATAAACATAAAAAAATATAAACGCTTTTGTGGAAAGAAAAAAGAATTTAATTTGACGTTTCGTATGTTCCAACATACATCTTCAGAAGTAATAAACCGTTGAAATTAAATGTAGAATAAGAAACCAATTTAACAAAACAAAAGATAGCAAATAGTAGAAAAATTTGCAAATAAAAGAAAAAGCATGCAAATCAAAAAAGGTAATAAAAGTTTTTCACTTCTGACATTTTCATTTAGGGAAGGTTGTAAATCCCTAATCAGCAGAGTCTCGTTAACCTTGCTAGGCTATAAAGACATCATCCATGGTTTTGGTCAAAAATTTAAAATTTCTTCATCTTATCTGTCTAGGCGAAAAAAAGGCCTAGAAAAAAGGGATTTGTGACGTTTTAGAGAGAAAGCTAGTCTTTCTTGACTATGTTTGCTGACGTTCCAGACAGAAAACTCCCTAAGTAGGAGCAAGGCCTGGAACCCACTGAGAGGGAAGTAAATATTCAGGAGTGAGGACTAGAATTTAGTGCTCCAAACCCTCTGCGCAAACCGCGCCGGCAAGATTTTCCGTTCTGGGCCGTTGTCGTTCATACCGCAGAGTATGGACATACTGTAGCTATATTATACTAGTGATACTTAGTCCTAATGAGTTCACGTGCAAGCTAGATTGTCAACAGATTGATTTTAGTATCTACATCCTGTCTATTATCAGTAAGCTAGAAAATATCACTGAAGCTATAAAAGATGGTGATCTCCCGATTCACCGAAGCAACCCTCTCAACTTGTATTGTCATGCCGGTGTCCTTTGGGAATTGAAAAAATGTTCTATGGTTCCAATATTTGCATATAGCTGCCTGTCACGTGAGTAAAAATGCGCCATGGTTGCAAACTGCGGTACAGTCTTAGAAAAACAAAATAATGCCAAAAGTGACGATTACACTTAAGATGGAAAGCAACCAAGACAGCGTATAAGCAGCCGCTGTACAGCGACCGACATTACAGGCATCTTCATCGCAACACGTACGGCAATACTCTTCACCATCTTTTTTCCAGTCAATGTAATCGTCGTCGCATTCATTAACACAATCTCGAGTGAAGCGAGGTTCAGCATGTCTACCATCCTTGACTACCTGACAAAAGTTATTTCCATCAGCACAAGTTGTCTTCTTTGTGCCATTAACAGAGTCCTCAGGACAATTTCCATTACGTGAGTCACAGTGATAACAAATTCGTCCTAAAAATAAAGATAATTTAATGTTTCAATGTGTAGCAAGAAAGTATGGAGCGTTTTCACTCATGTGGCCAGCAGCCGCTGAGCAGCTCTGCTAATTTATTGAACAAAAAACACGTTTACATAAGAGAAGAGTTCAACCTCCAGAGGATTTTCTTAGTACACTAACATGGCCGCCGTGACGTCATGTGAAAACGTTCTTTACTCCCTTTGGTAATAATAAAGATAATGATTATAATAATAGAAACGATATTAATAATACCATCCATAATCCAACTTTAGGTTAGCCTCGATCTGAGCAAAGAGAGGTAGAATATACTATAGAGGCCTTACTATTCCATGGGTACGTAATTACACAATAACGAGAAATTCAAATGTACATATATTTTTTATTTGAAACAATTTCCCTATATTGGCGTTTACTGTAGAAATCGCGTCTTGCTGTTAATCCTTGGCTCTTATGATTGTTTCATCACCATGGAAATGTCTCAAGGACTCTTAATCTAAAGTTTATTCTTTATTACTGATAGATTGATTGATTTCAAATCCCCCATAATACACTCTGTTAGCTTCTGTTTGTTCCCCAAATCTTGGGAATATGCAGTCCTGCTGGAGGATTGGAGGATTTGAGAACAACATAGTTTATGCTTATGGTGGGCAAACAGATTGAAATATGGGCGATTCGAAAATAGGGAACGGACCCATTTCGATAAATCAAAGTTCATTCTTGGCTCTGAGGCTTAAAAAAGGGAATAAAACAAAAGAAATCATCTTCAGGCTCAGCAATGATTAATACGTTTCTTGTGTTTTTAATATTCCTCAAGCCTCGGAGCTAAATTTGAATTTAACTAAATTGGAAATTGGTCTTATGTACATGAAATCCAGTTAATATGGAGGCAAGAATGCCTTATTCCATCCTATGAATTCTCACCAATAACGGGATACCGCAAAACCGCGAGAAAGAAGATAAGCGTTAACAAGGATCTTCTCCGGCATCTTTCCATATCAGGCTTATAGCAGACCTTTGTCGGTAGCAACAGAAGGCAATATGCTGTCAAGATACATGTCGGAAGTATAATCAGGTTAACACTGGTGGAGCTAGTACATTTAATACCATGGACACTTATGATTACATGTTTGTTTTAACTACTACTTAGTAAGTATTACCTCGCCAGGTGGTTTATTAGACGGACCATTAGAAAAGTTATGGGAGGGGGTGGGGAATTTTTGAGCCGCAGGAATTTTTTTTCTTTATCAAATTCCTTGTATGAATTTTTCTTAGGCCGTAGAATGAATATGTTTTAGGCTTAACCGGCGTGCATGATTTTTTTTTCATTTAATTTTCTCTTTCGCGAATATTTTTTTGTACTTCGCCCCCCCCCCCCCCCCTCCCCCTCATAAGTTTTCTAATGGTGTCTGTCCCTAACTCTGTTAAGAAAATCTATTGTTCTTGCTTCATTTGCGTGACCCGGTTAGAACTCGGTTAAGACTGCAGAAAACCCAGGCCACACTCCCAGTTTTTTTAAACGAGTTACCTTTAATAAGTTAATTGGAAATAACTCGGTTAAGTCCCCAAGTGCGGCTATAGCCTGCGTAGCTGGCGGTATTGTGTAGTAGTCGAGTGAGATTTGGCGGCGGAGCCGTTGTAATATAGTCGAGTGAGATTTGACGGCGGACTACTCCTTTTTTTTGGAACACGGCTCCGCCGCCAAAACTTTAATCTCGCACCCACACAATACCGCCAGCTTCGCAGTCTAGTGCGGCTGCAGCCAATGCTTATTCATGATCTGTAGTTGAATTTCAATTATTCACCGTCACCACGGTAGTCAAGACTCGTCAGATTCGTGACCTTAGAAAACAGGCTCCTATCATTTAAACGTTTAAGACCTTCACGGCCTTCATAAAGAGAATTCTAGGTCTCTGTAAAATGCAAAGGGTTATCCTTTGATTCTCGAACCGGTTAACCGAAGAATAAACAGAATATGTCTGCTGTTTTTAAATAAAATAGGGCCATCCGAGTGCTCTTATCTATTCAGACATCGACATAAAGATGCACTGAGTGGGATAAAACATGCAAGTCACAAAATAAATGCTTGACTGGATTAAGAAAATAAATGCTGATACTCTATAAATAAAACGGCAAGATGTTCACTATGTTCTCCTGAAGTCCCTTACAGTACTGCCGAGCCAACACTGTGCATAACCACAAATGCAATGTTCAGTAGGTAAGATTTGTGAATTATAAATTTCTAAACTTTTCGAAAGAGTAATATGATGAATTCAAGTTTACGCAAAGAAGACACTTACTTTTAAATGGTAATGACAAAGTCTGGAACCTTTTAACAGTTAATTCGTAAACACACCACTAACCTTTGGAAGTTAGTTGGTTGGATTCTTTGATTTAGCCCACTACCCTTTCAAGTTGAGATTCTGGGCTGAAAATTTTGCGAGCTCTTTTTCCCTCCGCCACGCTCAACTGACCTTGACTTCAAAACAGATAGAGACGCAAATGAGGCCGTGTATCTCTCCGCCCTTTCTAAACTTCCGGACAGATAAATTGCTCGATAAGGATTTCCGGAAGGGTGGGATAAGATCGTTTTTTTTTTTACTAATTTTATGCCACTCTAATAACAAAGGAATCTAGGATGGCTCGAGGGAGAAAATAAAGTGGCCTGGGACCAGGCTCTGGAGGACTGTGCATCCAAAAATTGTGTATCATGCCCTGGTTTTTTTATAAGGCGGCGTGTTAGTGATGCCCAAGTCGGTTTGTACTTTAACCTACTCTTAAAATCCGCCAAGCCGTGTCCTCAACCCATGGAGGACGTCCCAGTATTCGTCGAAAATCTTTCGCGTCTTTATTAGCCCGCCGGACCAGGCTAGGCTCCGCAGCAGGGGAAAAAGGCAAAGAATGGAGTAAAACTCCAGATACCCAGATCTCCCACGGCCAAGGGAAAGGGAGATCTTACTTTTCAGTTTAAGACAGAGTGAGATCTGGGAACGAGATTAGGGAAAGGGTCAACCCAAATTCACCATTGCGCTGAGCAGGCCCTAAGATAGCATACATGAAAACGAGGCTGTCAAAGCCCATCAAGGGAATGCGGGTAATGGATGTGCAACCTCGTTCCCAGGGTCAGGAGAGGACCCTGGGAACGACGTTTGGTCGTGCAAGGTTTATGAAGGGCAGAGCACTGCTGTCGTTGGAAACACACTGAGATTAATTTTCTAAGATTTCCTATATATCTGTCGTTTAAATCAAGGAAAAATTAGAATGCTCATGGGCTCCTGGAACGCTAAAAGTTTAACTTTGCTGCTAAGAAGGTGAAATGATGATGTTGCTGCTCTCTGTGGCTTTCTAATAAGTTCACTGCTAAGACAGATTCAACAGTTAACCAGTTTCTGAAGGGTGGTTTTTAATAATACAACGCCTTTATGTACAAACAATGACAAGATGATGATGAATTTAATTCCAACTTGGAAACTGTCTAGACAAATAGCAACAATCTATTTACAAACAACCCATTGCCAGTTTTTGGTGCTTTTTTTTTCTGCACTGAATACCCCCAAAAAAGTACTTTACTTGATTTTAAATCTAACACAGCCATATAAACTGCTTTAATAGTTGTGGTGTTCAGAATGTGGGCGGTCTATGACACAGGAACCTCAACGCATTCTCCTTCACAACAGCAGCTTGGAAACTGTCTAGACAAATAGCAACAATCTATTTACAAACAACCCATTGCTAGTTTTTGGTGCTTTTTTTTTCTGCACTGAATACCCCAAAAAAGTACTTTTCTTGATTTTAAATCAAACACAGTCATATAAACTGCTTTAATAGTTGTGGTGTTCAGAATGTGGGCGGTCTATGACACAGGAACCTCAACGCATTCTCCTTCACAACAACACTGGATTCCAGCTGCAAGCTTGATTACCAAGAACAAGGTTGGCCATCCTGTGCAATTTGTATTAATTATCCGGAGCCGCTACTCATTTCCACTAGAAAAGCACCTTCTCTATTAGAGAATTTTCAGTATGGCCATTCGAGCAAATCCGTAAATTACAAATGTACTCGTATCATCAAAAATCTTCTCAAGAGTAAGACTATCCCCTCGGATATTACCCAATCGAAGGATACCCTCTGACTAGCTCTGTGTCGCATTCTAAGATGACAGGGTACTCTTTAAAAGACTTGGATGAAAATGCGCTGCTGTGGCATTAAATTCCTTTCATTTCCAACAATGTTGGACGTTCCAGTGCATCGTGGGAAGAACTTGAATACAACCCATAAGACTTTGTTAAATCCAAGTAGACCACGTGTGATGCGCGTGTGTGGCTCCAACAAGGCAGGAAGAACTGTGCAAAACGGATCCAACATTTTCGCGCTTCGCTTCGGCGATCACAGAACAAAAGAAGTGTTGGGAGTTGGTGGGTCAAAAGTTTGACCGGTTTCAAACTTTGCGCAAACGCTCTCAACAACACGCAACAAATTGCAGCAGGATGTACAAACAGACGCAACATGTAATATACAAAAATGTTGGGAGTTGTTGGCCAAAAATAATAATACCTCCGTTTGCACGGCGCTTGAGAGTATAAACACATGACTGACGTCGCAAAGAATTTTGTTCGCTTTGTTTTGTTCGACACGGCGTAAAGTTTTTAAAATGTTTGCGAGATAATTCCAGGCGGAAACGAAAGCCTCGAGGAAAGTCTAGCAGGAGCTGTTAACAAGTACGAAGAAGCAATATCCGAGACGAAAAGTTTTCTTGTTAGCTTGGAAAATGGCTACAATAAAAATAAATCTTCAACCAGTCCGGCTATTCGAAGCATGTTTCCATTTTTTAAAACAAATAGATTTCAATCTGCCGTGCGTCTATTTAGTTACAAGCCACAGAAAGACGCTAAATTGTATCAAAAACAGTAAAACAGTTGCCTGTGACTTGTTGAATTCTTTGTGGTTCTCACCACATGGTGAAGGCATCCGTAATCGATAGCTGAACACGCAAAATGGAATTATTCAAGAGCCAAAAGCACCATTTTTCAAGTCCCACTTTAAACATTATCTCTGTACTCTATATCGAATCTCAGAGTTTAGCTCCTTAGCCTACAAAACAGGCGTTATTTTTTTTCGCGTTTTTCAGACGGGGTTGGGCCAGCGTGGAGCGCCAGACACGCGCGAAGGGGAAGGCGCAGAGCGCGTGTATCGTGCTTCTCGTCTGGCGCATTTCGTATTTGCCTTCGCTTGTCTGAAAAAACGCGTAAAGGTAACACCTGTTATACAGGCTAGTAGCTCCCCGAATACTAACACGCCACAGCAGCACATTTCCGGAAAGCTTAAGCAAAAGAGTACCAAGCACCCCCCGCCCCCTCTCGCCAAACCCCACCAAAACCCGGTTGGTGGAAGCCGTCCGAGAGCTCTCTAAGCTGTTGTGATTTCCACTGCTTCAGGAGCCGCATGGCTGTCTCCAGGCAGTTCATCACTGACAGTTTCAGTCCGACCAATGATGGTCATGGTAGCAAGTCGAGCTTGACGGTAAACATGAAGCATGTTCAATCCTAAAAGTCTGAAGAGAAAAGTAACTAAATAACTATTGTGATCGCAGATCAAAACATTAATCAACAGATCATGAACGGCGTTGATTTTTCTAATGTCGGGCTATAATAGCCTAAAAACAGAACATCACTCCTTCTTGCAATTGCGATAATACATCCGAAGAGCTTAACTCATTCACCCTTAATCGGACCTACTGATTGAACAACCGACTGACAAATGAACTTGAATGGCGATAAATGAACTGCCCGAAATAATACCTGACCCCGGAAGTAAGTTTCTTGGTGGGGAAAGGAGGGGAATAACGAAGCGGAAGCGAACCGAGCGAGGGACTGGAAAAGAGGAACGGCAGCAACCGCTCCGTTCGCCTCTTTCTTTGCGCTCGCTCCGTTATTTGCCTTCTCCCCCCGAAATTCGGCCTTTTTTTTGCCAACAAGGAGTCTGGTCCCTGTAATAAATAAATGCCTTCGATTCTAGACAATTATCTCTTCATGGATCACCAATTGCTACCTCCGTAGACAAACAATTAAAAATTAAAAAAACTTCACTGTAGAGTTCTTACTTACCTTAGCCACGCGTACTCGAGCACCACAGCAAGACCTATGGCAAGTATCTTGCAAGCGGGAGATATACTGGTTAAACACACGAAGTATACACCGATTGGTGTCCCAATCATCATGGAAAGTATAAGGGTCGTTTGGAGCCAATGCCTGAGAAGAAAAGTCAAGAAACGTAAACGACAATGCTACCTTGCTTAGCTGGAGGTTTTGCTTGACGAGCGCATTTGACAAGTACCCTGGGTGAAAGGGACTTTTTTTGGCGCGGTTTCCGGTTTCGGTCATTTCGTGGCTTCGGCCAAAAGCGTGCGGCCGATTCCGAAGAATAAAACCTCTGGTACTCAGGGTAGCAACTGGCAGCGAAGCCGAGAGGAGAGTGGGGAAATGCTGATCATCGCTTTCCCAATCTTTTATCAGAAGGTGGGCCCTTTTCGTAGTTTCAACCATTTACTGTAAGACCTGTTGGTTGCAAATAGGGTAATTTCTAGTCAGATCTCTCTGGATAAAAAAAACCCTCCCCTTTTAACAACTATAGCTTGCGTGCAGACCACTTTCCGTTTGCTTTGCTGCTTATGTGAGATACAACTAACGAGGTGCGAGCTACCTTTTAACTAAGGTAACGTGTGAACATGCGTATCTCTCCTTCCCTTGACTCTGGACGCTTGTTTAAGAAAAACACGGCAAAATATAGCCTCAATTTCCGCCGCTCTCTCAGGTCTGGTCTTGTTCTTTCGCGAGAGTCTTCTCGGAAGAGGAGCGCGAGCCCATTTCCCGAACAGCAGTAACGTCACGTTACCACGGTAGCAAAATTTCTGGATCTCAACAATCCTTCTTGACAGAGACGGCCATTTAAATCGTCGAACAATAGAAGAAAAGTCTGGGTTACCGTTTTGTTCCTCAGCGCGATCATGCACAGGAAAGTCAGATCTTTTCAAGTTTTTTTTTCCTGTCGCCTTTGCAGGACTAAAGTTTTTTGAGATCCAGAAAGTTTTCTACCATGGCAACGTGACGTAACGATTTCTTTTCCAAATCGAGCCTAGACAAAACAAAATACAAGAAACCTACCTAACACTAAGACCGCTTGGTAACCAGGCCCTTCCTGTTAACAGCTTGTACTGCAATAAATTCAAACCATTTACGTCACTTTACTTTTCCACATATTAAAATGTATTGAATCCTGATTTTTTGAACCTCCGGAGAAAAAGGAAATGGATTCAGGAGAGAAACCGAGAGTTCAGAGAATTAAGATCCTTCCGATGTTATTCTTTAATTCCTATGTTTATTTCCGGCACAGTTTCTGTTGGCACTGTACTTAGCATAATCTTCGCTAAGATCCATTTTCTTTTTTATATGCTTTCTAATAAGTTTTCACACTTATGAAAGGAACGCGTGACGAAGCCCTAACAACGTCTGCGTGACACGCTAGGTCGAAGGAACGGTTGTTCATTAGTTGGTTAGCGCTTTCTACCGCGGATAAATTGCTACCCACTGGACTCAATTGCGTTATCCAGTGGATAGAGGTTTACCCAGTTGATAACGCTATCCACCTTTTAAAGTAATTTTAGGGGGCAGGCCACAGTTGTTAAAAGTGGTGGTTTTATATTTGGCTTTGTCAAAACACTTTATTTGGAACACAATCCCCTTTTTGTGTTTCTTGTCTTTTGGCACCCACGTCAGGTTTCTTCTCGGTTATATCGAGTTCAGCGTCGTCTCAAAGGTCATTTGCGGCCTCTCCTCGCTTCTTTTACCCTCCCCACCCTTCCTGGGTTTTATTTTATAGCCTCTAGTTTTCAATAAATTGTTTTTTGCCTTAAACTCGTTGCGTATCTTTTGTGTCTACTTATTTGAAATAAAGCTATCCACGGGAAAAATCTCTATCCCGTGGATAGCGATTTATCTTGCCCCGGTTGTTCAAACGCTTGATAACGCTATCCACCCGATAAATCACTATCTGGTGGATGAGCAATTCGGAAACCAATTGCATTATCGACTGGATAAATCTAGCGCTATCAACTTTTTGAACAACTGGGGCCACCGGTTGACGTCGGTTGCGTGACCGATGCACATGATCAACGTCATCTTCAAACAAGACTGATCTTGTCATCTCGTGATTCAGTTGACGTGCTCTAGGCGAATAAAAGTCCGACAAGTAAACAATTCAAGCAGCATTACTGGAGAATCTAACTTGTTGGAAGAATTCACTCAAATGGTTGCTGTTCTTTGGAACAAATGCGTAATCACCAGCAAATGGAGGATATGAAATGACCCAAAAGTTGAAGGAATCAGTTCTGGATGATAAGGTAATAACTAGCCTGTTCTAGGCTCCGAGATAGTGGTGAAAAGTCGCAAGTCGCGCTCGTCTTATTTTCGCTTTGCTCGTTTTAATACGTCCACACTATACTATCTGAGACCCTGGCACAGGCTAGGTAATAACCGATGTGTTTACGAACTTCATTTTACTGTATCATGCTTTAATTTACACTCCATGATCCGGCCGTCAGTGCCTTATTTTCAAATGAAATGTATTATAGGAAAAACATCAATTTAGTTTGGCTATCGAGTTGAAACTGGCGCTGATAGTTGATCCAGACGGACGATTTTTCGGTTTCGGTTTGCCCGTTTTATGCTTACTAAATAACCTTACCCAAGTTCATCCTCTCTCTTGTAAAATTCAGGGTACAGTGACCTTTATGTACGTTAGCGTTAGACGAGCAAATTTCAACCAGCCTTGTTTTAAAATTGTAAAGCTGCGAAGTTTCACATAAATGAATTCCCAAAGCAGCACAGTTGTAAACAATACCCACGCACAAAGCGTGAAAATAAGAAGAATTATGCTTACAAACGAGAATTTGCTCACCTGTCGTAATCATGCATAAGGGCTATTCGAGCCATTTACTTAAAAAAGCTTAAAACGTTAAAAAAACATATTAGACACCCTTTTAATTATATTGAGAGTAACGTAAGTACCTCCTCTCCACAAACTTTACACTTGTGAGAATCCGAGCGGCTATCCCCAGATGACTGAGGAAACACAAAGGAAAATAAAATGTTACGTAAGTAGAATACCAAGGTTTCCAGCCTTCTGGCGAAAAGGGATTGGTTCAAGCACAGTAGCCTGTGAACAGGCTCTCTGTTTGGGGAAAAATAGCGAGGAAAGGGAAGGGAAAGGGGGGGGAGAGAACTTTTCGCTTTTCCCTCTCTCCACCCCGCTCGACCAAAGGCCTAATAATTCTCACCTGCGAGCTTGGTTTACCTGTGGTTTAAGTCATCTAGTGATCACAAGGTTTGAAGAACTTGGCGGGTGTTCGATTTCAGGTTGGGGGGGGGGGGGGGGTGGGGCGGTTATGAGAGGAAGAAAGTCTGTTTTAGTTTCGTTAAGCTATCGGGAGAATCAGGAATCCGTGGGAAATCTTTGACTAAAAACAAGCAAGGCAGTACACTTGTCTCCTGCACAATAGGGTCTTAGCTCATTTCACAAAACAAGTAGGAAATGCGGACATCAACAGAGGCATACTGAGAGATTCAGAGTTCAGAGACTGGGCCGTTTCTAGCCTGCAAAGCAGGCGTATTTTGGGGCGGGATCCATGAATTGTTTTCAGGAATGACGTTGTCCCGCCATCTTGGACGTTAATACGACCAGAGAGTTGGGACGAGTCAAAAAGTGTTTTTAAGGGAGAGGTAGATGGGTTTCCCTCCCCCTTAGTCTTTTTGGTTGCTTTTCAAGATGGCGGCTACGATCAATGTACCTCCGAGTTTTCGTTAAAAAACGCCTGCTCTGCAGGCTAGGCCGTTTCGTAAAAATCAGTTCTCCAACAGAGAGGGGAAGAGAGAGACAGAGGGAGAGGGAATAGGACAAATACGGCTTCTGTTCAACAAAACTATGTTCTAAAGTCATTTTTAATTTGGCCAGAAGACGGCATATAGCGCAGACTAATTATCTATAGCCTGCGTTGCTGGCGGGATTCTTGTGCCCGGGGTACTTTCTTGGCGAGCCGCCACGGGAAGCGAGCCGCGAGACTCCAAATTGACTTTTACCCACTCTTCTCGCGGCTCCGCCGCCAAAACAATACAGCACTCCCACGCTAATCCCGCCAGCTACGCACACTAATTTACCTGGCACCAAAACTAAAGTACGTATAAAGTCCAAGTTCGCATTCGTTCAAATAACTACCATGAGTGGCAGGCGCGAGTTAGCTGTTATTTTTTGGTTGGTCTATTTAGAGCGCGCGAGGGAAACACGCGAGGGGGAGGGCCTCCTCTCCTCTTCTTTTCTCCACTCGCGCGCGCGTCCTCGAGATTTTTCCCTTTGGCCTAAAAATACCGGCGTCTGCTACGCAAGCAATCCAATAACCGACCTATATAGTGTCTTTTACCTCGATGAGCCATCTCTTGAGACAGTCATGATGAACAGCGGCTAAATCTCCTTTGCATTGACATGGGAATATCATTGGTCCAGCATCCGTACGCTCACTGTCATAACAAACCCAACATTCTCGGCGAGGGGAATCTAAATCTGTCAAAAAGGGAATGATTAAAAGGGGCACCAGCGACAATTTTCTCCAAATAGCGTATCACAGGCGAAACTGAAAGAAGGAAATTTTGAGTGATCAAATTTCGGTTACTCAAATGATAGGTTTGAGATTTAAGAAGTTTTATCTCAGTTATACAGAATGGTTATACCCTGTACGGGTTTTTTGCATATCACTCAATGGATTCTCAATGGACGAATGGATAGCCTTATGGATTCATTAAGGCTAAACCTGCACCAAGAAGACTTAACACAGAGAAAACATGTAGTACCGGCTAGTATGCATATGCACTCAAGAAAGTCTAAAACAAATTTTATAGAATTGGGGAAAACGCATCATAGGATGTGAAGATAAGCCTAGGAATTACGAATTCCAGCGACGTATTTTATACGCTTGAGAAAACAAGTGCAGCTTATATTACGTCAAAATTTTTTAGAACAAGACTGAATATTACATAACCGTAATCACCACCAAAAACAAACATTAAGCCTAACTAAACCTGATTTTCCGCTTCAAGAAATCTCATTAACATACAGCAAGAATATAAACTCCGTAGCTTTAACTTTAAAACTTAGGAATGCTGGCTCACGAAACAGCCTTAGCGTGATTCGTGCAGAGGAGATGATCTGTTACGAAGAAAACCGCTTCTTTTTTTATATCTCCAGTACCGATATGCAAATTCTTCTTTTTCTTCACCAGAAGTATCTTACAAGAGATATGGGGTTAATTTACATTAATATAACAAGAGTTTGAACTAAGTGATCATGTCACAAAAGAAACATGGGTGAACAAGTACAAACAGAAAACAACAATGTGAGACTTCAATACAGTAAAGTGGGAAAAGCTGAAGCTGCTAAGTTTTTTTTTGAGCTTAAAATTAAATATAAAAATATCGGCAACGCATAATAAACGGTAAAACGCCCCTCTTCACGCATAAAATTGGCATGGAGTACGATATCAACAGAATGGCCTCAATCAAGGATACAATTCCAAAGCGTCACGCATAATTATGCTCCAAACCATTGCCGACTAAAAAGCTTTAACAACAGACGAACAGAAATAATGAAAGACACGGCGTATGAACCAGCCGGGGGTTAACCCATCGAGTTTGGCCGGTCTAGCTGAACAAGGCAACATGGTTGGAGCCCTTTGGAGTGCACAAAAAACTTAGGATTCGCTATTTCTTATTCACTTTTTTTCTTTCGTCGAATTTTGAAATTTTCTCAGCGGGTTTCAACTGAAGTTCATGCTTTGAAATTACGACTGAAGCTGGAATCAACTATAAACAAAAGCAATGCAAATACAGAACACAGTGCAACGTTACCGAGGAACCCGCGATGTCTGTCACACTTTGTGCACCTTACTAGCCTTCCTATCACAAGGTCTACAGTACTTGGACGCTCCATTGGAGAATTTCTTTCTAGACTACCTAGAAGTTCAGCCCGGACTACAGCAGATTAGGAACGACCATAACCCAACGTGTGCCACCTAGGTGCCACGAGCTGTACGTCGATTAACGCATACAGAGCATTACATATACTGTTATTTTAGGCAACGTTGTAATGTGTTGAGTTGACGTCATTATAAACTTAAACACGGCCAATAATACACTTGATTTCGACTTATGCTTTCGCTGATCGTCTTTGACAAACTGAGTGAAAGCTATTTAGGCTGCGCAAAAAAGGAGCGGATTTTACTGATTTCTTCCAGTAAATGAAAAAGGAATTTTCACTGTCGAGCTAAAGTTTTCTCTCCCTCTCCAGGTCTCTCCAATATGACGCCTTTTCGCGTTATTCAATACTCTTGCACGCATCGACCGCCCTCTAATCTCTTAACCCTGTCAGTTAAAAAATGATGAGCATCATATTTCTCCTTGTTACATCAATGATATTTTAAAAATAGAGCGGTAACGAGAATTACGTACATGATCGCACAAGGTGAATGGAATTGATATAATAACAGCTTCTCCTCACTCAGTGATTCATTACGTCAAACATTGAAAATACATACACGCATATCCCTATCTATACCTCACCTTCAATTTGGTTAGGCGGTATACTACTGTAGCTTGTATGCTCATGAGAGCTGCTACATAAATGCCTCGATTCCTGAAAGAAAATTAAAGACACGTTTTGATTTAGCTAAGGCAGTAATGCAGAGGCATTTGACGATGGACACAACATTCCACTGTATGTTTAAAAGCCTGGGCCGGTTTGTTCAAAGCTGCATTGAGAAAACCCAGGGTTAATGTGACATTTGGATTCAGAAAATGAACGCTTAGTCTCTTTCGACAAGCCTAAAAACGGCTGCGAGTGTGACTAATGAACGCTTAAATTAAGTTTAATTTTTTTTTGCTTACAATTTGATGATTGGATGCTCAAAAAAGAATAGATAAAATACTATGAATGAATACTATGTAAAGAAACCCGGATTTACGCAATTGAAATTTAACCCGGGTTAACGGTAATCGACCTTCCAACAACTAGGCCCAGAACACTTAAGTATGCGAGCTTTTTTACCGTCTTTACCAATTCATTTCGAAATATCGATTCGGTCAAAAGCAAATAAAGGTCACCAGGAAAGGTGAAAGTGTTTCCTTTTTTTCCACAGGAAGCGTTTTTCATCTTTGTTTGACAACTGATCAGATTCAACACCGAATTCCCTTCTCTTTCTGAACTAACATACTAACATAAGTCGCGAAAGACCATTAATCTTTAAGCCAGCCCATCTTTGATAACACATTTTGCTTTCACATAGCACTTGATTGTGAAATCGTGCAGTCATGTTTCTTCACGTTGCTTGTAATAAGGTAAAATTAACCCTTTAAGCACCAATAGTGACCAACAGCAATTTTCTCCTAACGATATCCATACATTGTCATGAGATGAGGTTATGAGAATTAATAAAATGATCACCTAAGAGAAAATACTTTGATCTTTTATCAGATTCTCTTAACTAATTCTTAAAGGAAATGTATAGAGATCAGTTTGGAGAATTTGTATGTGGATATTGGGGCTTAAAGGGTTAATGTTCAGTAAGACGTGCAATTCATGTGAAACGTTTGTGACACTTGCGAAAGTCCTAACGCTCTAAGAAGGCAAATCATAACAAGCCACAGGTACGTAGGATGTTTACCGGGTCGAAAAACAATTCAAATATCATTTTAAACCACTCAGGAATTTTAGTGAACTCTGAAACGCCATCTCTCGCTCCAGCACCACGCCCTACCCCAACACCTTTACTCTCCTCGTCGAGTAACCTCTGCTTCTACTACATGTAAATATACCTCATCCGTCTCAGGGACCAGGAGTCGTCTTGGATTTAAGATCCACAGCTGACTTGGACTGCAATTAAAATAATTAAAAGAAAGTTAGAAAAGTTTCATCTCAGAAGACCCTGCAGAGCATGTAGAGCCTTGGTAACCTGACAAATTAACTTTGCTTCTGTTACTTAAAGAGGAAAGAATCTTTCTCAGTGATTGTAACTTGTTCGGCGCCAATAATTATAACTTAAAATTCGTTAAAAAATTATCTTCAATTCTTCTGCTGTAGTATCATCTATTACATAAACTAAAACAGAGTAGCACCAGTCGTACTAACGCAATGGAACGTAGTCAATCTGTTACATTCTAGTATGAACATAAAATACTTCGCTTCGAGTTACCACGACGAGAAGGCAACTTACAGCAATATTTTGTTGACAAATCAACTGGTGAGTAATTAGCAACGACTCTCCACGTGGATCACAGTTTTTACAACATTCCTCTTCCGTCCTAGTTGCGCAATCACGTCGTGAATTTTTCATTTGCCACGTGTTAGAAAGGACACGACACGAGGTTTTCATCTTTCAAAATTTGGAAACGGTCTTTAAACCAATTCAACTCCAAGGGAATTAAATTGAACTATATTTAACAACCTGGAAAATTTGAAATTATCGCGATGAAAGTCGAAAGAATGTGAATTTACGTTTAAATATTAAACACACCTTTTCCAGTTCCAAAGACAGCAAGAAAACCAAAGTGCCACACACAGTTCGAAAAATCTGAACACGACTTCCATGGCATTTCTACCCTCTATAGGCAATCTACAAGGTAGAAAAATTATTTAACTTAGTGATACCATATATGGCGCTTTTTTTCCCACGATCTTTTTTTTTTTTTTTGGGGGGGGGGGACGTCGCCGTTGTCGGATCGTAAGGTTTTAGTGGCGGGAAGAAGTTATCAAATGCAAGAAGTTTTATCATTTTGCTATCGGGAGGGGGCTTAACCTCCTTCAGTATAAACAACCGTCTTACCTCTTTTCGTGAAAAAAGGTAAAATTAAGCTTTCCGGGGTGTCTTTTTTTCTTTGAGAACACGCGCACAAACTTTAAGTTAAATCTCGTACTCGTACTCGTACTCAGTCTCGTCCTCAAATCTAAAGCTCTCTATTTACTTATTAATTTTTTTTCTCAGAAAAATCGTAACTGGCGGCATTGACCAGGAAGTGATGGTGTTTCTAACGCTGTTTCGCTGTGCAGGTTACCGTACGTTGTGAAGCTAACCTGCTTTTCCATTTCTCTCCCATGATATCACCAAGAAGAAACAATGAGGTAAGAAGCTGCAAATGTACAAAATATACATGAAAAAAATTCAACAAAATACAATTTCGTACTTCATAATTTCATGGCAGTCAGTTTGGCTCACTGATCACATACACTTTCAATTATAAAAATGTTGGTCTGTACATGTGCAATGCACATGTCTTCAATGGATACAAGTAGTATTACAGCACAGCACAGTACAGTAGAAGAATCCCGATTTCGCGCAATCTTAGGTTTTTCGAAATTACTGATAATTCAAACCCCAGGCGGGGGGGTGAGGTTGGCGGCTAACCCTATTTCAAGTGACAGGGATGATCGAAGGTTTGAAAATATCGGTTGCAGGATTTTTTTGGTTAGAAAAATTTGGCAAGTATTTTTTGGGGGTGGCTTGAATTAAGTAGGGATTCGTGGTAGTGCCCGCGTATACCGGCCGAAAACACAGACATCAATTTCTACTTTATTTTTCGTGTTATATCATTTAATACTCTCTGGAAAAATTTAAGGCTTAGAAATTCGGCATGGGATTTTTTCGGGGGTTAAAGGAGCTCTGTCACGGCGAAATTCAGCCAAATCAGGAAATTACAAAATGACAGTTAAGAGAAACCTAAAAACAACCGCTTAAAACTTTAAAGGAAGGTTAAAATAACATTACAGAAACAGCAGATGCCACGGATGGGCAAAACCGAAGAAGATTGATACGGATTGAAGTTAGGGTTTTTGAAAACTGTTCAGCCTAACAGTTTTTCAAAGTTGGCCCCTGCTGCTTGCAACTCCAAAAATAATGCTCAGGAGACATATTTGTTTGTCACAGATCTCTGATTTTGTCATTTACATGTAATTTCTTTGCTTATTTTAAGTTCCATAGCGATTGAGGGCGAGTAATTGGCAAAATTAAACACAATGAACTGGACTGCCGTGACACAGCCCCTTTAACCTTTGGTCCAGGGATGTTTTGGGGTTTTGTTGGAAGCCCTCGGGTTTTTTGGAGGTTTTGATTCTTGCCCCATTCGATCATCCCCGTCACTTGAAATATGCAGTACCCCCACTGGGTTTCAAACCAAATCTAACTTCCCTTGTACCAGTCAAACACAGTTACTTTACCTCGATTATTTAAAAACTCACGATATAAAGTTGAAACGACTTGCTTTTCCCACGTTGGTTGGATAAATTAGATTCCACTGAACAGTAACAAAAAGAAATGTACTTAACAAACAGAAGTAAGATTTTTAAAGTCGTGACTTACCTGAAAGGATGCCTGTGAAAATAGCCCCACCCTTGACATGGTAACTTGGGTGGTATCAACAGTTGCAGATTCTATTAGACTTGTGATAAATGCTCCACGAACCTGGACAAAACAACAAGATGAATCCCCTTCACTAAAATTTACTTGTATGCACTTTAGAGCCAAATGAATAACGTATTTCTAACAAAAGGTAAAAAAAATATGGAACAGAGAGGGGATCTTAGGGCATTGGCCGGGATATGTGAATTTTACTAATTAAAAAGGTTATTTTTAGAGGTTGTAATTAAGTGGAAGTCTAATTCCTGGGAAGTTCCCAAATTTCAATCAGATGTTTGAAACGTCATGAAGTCCATGCACGACTGGCTCAAGGCAAAAAATGCAGAATATTGTAGTGGTGAGTGTTAACTTGACAATTTTCTCTTGACAACAATAAATAAAAGTCTGCTGGCCTCTCACAAAACTAACTTTGTCTTAAAATAATTTTAGCGAAATTCACATATCCCAAGGGCTAGACTGGGTGTTTTCCCCCTCTGTCAAATTATTCTCCCTTGATTTCTAAAAAAAAAAAAAAAACAAAAACAGACCATGATAACAACTATTTTTAGTACCTTGTAGAAAAGCTCAACTCCATAAATAAGGAAAAATGTCAGCACAAGAAACATCAAAACAACAAAAAAGCCATTAAAACTGTTGTATAAATAAACCTGAAAAGAAAAACAAACAATCAAACTAAAATTTAAGACATTAAAGTACGATGGCAATGTTGTAGCACACTGAAGAATTATGCAGCACAAGCACCCTGAATAGACAATTCTTAATTTTTTCCATCAAATTATTATGAAATAACAATTGATAAATGAATCTGATAATTTATTAATTTCTATAGTGCAATTATCAAAGGAAAGATTTTCATTTGTACATTTCAATGATACTGTGAAAAGCTAAAAATAAAAAAATTAAATTAAATTAACAAGCTATTTAAAAAGCTTGATTTGCTTTCTTGAAACTTTGCAGAGATATGTTCGTTAGTGTACTTGGAAGATCACTCCATAGTTTAGGGTTGGCCACACAGAAAGAATGATCCCCAAGTGTAGTGAGCAATTTACACAGACAATAATTAAGGCGTAAACCACTGTTGTATGAAAGATATCATGTATCAAGTACATAAACATTAAATTTCACACAGTGACACACAGAGTTTTCATATGAATAACATTATAACAAGACCAACCTTTGTCTGTTCATCTGTAAGTTCCGTTGTAATAAGATGTATCAGAAAGATGACATACATAAAGACGTTAAATATGATAAACCCTAAAGAAGATTTGCTGAGAAAGCGTGGCCTGTCCAAACGTAAGCCAGCTACATGAAATGTCTACAACAAAATAAAAAGTAAAAAATGTCAACAATGTTGCAAGTCTCAAAACATATTAACTTACCATAGTTAAGAAAATTCACTTAACTTAAAGTTTCAAATATTTCATTTCCTAGTTTAAAAAAATTCCATCCCTTTTATCAATTATGTAATTTTACCCTAGTTTGAAAAAATGTTTAGTATGACAGCCATAAATGAATTTTAAAAAAAAAGGAAAAAAAACATGCCTTAAACTGAACAATTTAACATTATTTAGTATTTCTCTTTGGCTTGTCTTTAACCAATATCTCACAAAAAGTTCTTAAAACAGTTACTTGGCTGATTTTTTCCCCTTTTTTCCTCTATGACTGTTACATGTAATTGATTAATGTGAGGAACAAAATGATTCAAAAGCCCTACATATGATTTGACTCTTGAATAACTCCAGCATAATACACTCTGTAAGTAGGAACTGAATACAGACTGTGCAGGACGTACCTCAGCCCAAAAGCAGATAATTATTGTGAATCCAGAAATAATAACTGGGTAATAAGCATTGAAAAGATTTTCTCCCACGGTGTCTGGAAGATACCTCTGCAAAAAAAGTTGGATAGTCAATTATTTTAAACGTGACTTGACGTAACCAGTGTTTGTTTAAATCTGCAATATTATTTATCCAGGCCTGCTATTATAAAAGAAAGGATTAATTATTTCCCTTTTTTATATAAAAGTGCATTTGTAGCATCTTCAATTTTTGTACTGCAAATAAATGGCTTAAGGCTTAGATGTACATATACCACTTATTATTTGTTGGCCCAGTGTTTATTGGGAGCCCCGGTATCAAATCACAAAATTATGTGGCAATTACATGTAAAGCATTGACAGGTACAGTGTTATTAACAGTTATATATACATGTATACCAGCTCACCTTTATTGAAAAGTAAACACCTCTTGAACCACACGCTATAATCATACACAGGTAAAGAGTCTTTTGTACCGTTAGACGACAAGCTTTAGCTAAGGTTGGTCTCTTTAGCTTCCTAAACTCTGATCGGACACAGAGAGCCTGCCAAAACCAAGAAAAAATATTTTTATATCATTAGCTGATAAACTTCAATACAATCCCAAAAGCAAAATGGGTATACTACAACAGCAGAGTAAGAGCATATTCTATAGGCAGTGATTTTGTTATCTCTGCATCCTATGTCCCTGATGCATTAAAATTCCCAAAGACGCAAAATAACTTGTAGGATCCAAGGATTGATTGATCCACCTGAAGATGTTTTTGCAGAGTATCCTGTTTGTGTGATTCCTGTGGCTGTTCTTGTGGCTATTGTTTAACAATGCATAATTCTTTTCGTCTTTGTTGTGCTTGATCATAGAAGGAATAAATTTTAATTTCAGTAAACTGCATGTAACACAGAGCTTTTGAGTCTGTCTTCAGATTAACTGTGGATACATAAAGACCCAGGGCCTCCTTGTTCCTTGAACTGGGACTCAATGGTTCTGGAGTGGGACTCATGATTTTTCACAAGATGAGACCCAGGACTTACCATAACTATTTGAAACATTATCACTGTATAGTACAATTTATTGAATTAATCATTATCATAATGCAACAAGTACGACTGTAGCCCGAGTAAAACAGCCACCATTTGTGACACCAGCACTGGTTTCTCTGTAAAATGACATCTGAGAAACGAGCAAGAAGAAATTCCATACTGATGGCACGTAAATACCCAGATCTGGGTTGTGCTTCTGATTGGTGGTGCTGCATGGTAAATTTGCTTCAGCCAATCAGAAGCTCTACCCAGATCTGAGTGGTGAAGCGACATTAGTACAGAATTTCTGCACCCGTTTCTAAGACATATTTTCATGGGGAAACCACTGGTGGCATCATGAAATGTTGGCTGTTTTCTCTGCTGCGGTAATATAACTAACAGTATTTTCATTACTTTACTTTTTTTATTATTTTGCACAGAAATTATTACTACCAGCTGAGCCACAGAAATAGCACAGACAAAGAAGAAGACTGCACTAAAACCAATGAAGTATCCAATATTTGTGTCACTACAAGATCCACCACTGTACTGGACCTGGAGAAATAACAAAAGGAACACATTCATTCACTCTGGTTGCTGCTGCCTAGAAATTCAGTGTCCTCTATCGCAAAACGAAGAACCCTTTCGAACCAAAACTTTGTTTAAATAAAGGTGTTTAGGTGCTGTAATACCTCATGAAACTCAGAAACTCAGAAGAATCGATAGTTTCTTAGTTTGAATTTTGGTGATGTCATGTGAAAACAGACAATAGCTTTGCATAATCTGTTTCTTATAGTCTTGAAAGAAGTGCTACAATTATGCCGAAAAGACTTTTTTTACCCTCATTTTTTATTGTTACCAGCATTTTCTTCAGTAAATCACCGTCAATCAAAACCAATGAGGTCCATAAAAAACTAGTTTACAAGTACCAAATGTCACCATTAATTTTTGCTATTTGAGAACTGATGTAGTTTTTGCCAGTGGGAAACTGGTGTTTCTTGCATTGGAGCATTAATACATAAATTTTATATCCTATTGTTTGGATATCCTAGTCTTTTACACTTTTCCTAATCTTCACATAACTCGAAAGAGAAAAGAGAGAGAAAAAATCAGCGTAATAAAAACACTCGAAAGACTAACGAAAGAATAGCACGTCTGTACATTATTTCATATACTTTGCATAAGCTTATCAAAATGTCACGATATAAATCTTAAATGTTAATGAATTCCCCAGTGTAAACAGATAGACCTTGATATGAGTCACTATTACAACATATAACGAAAACCCTGATTATCGTATCGCCGATTTCTTATAGGTGTAATATAAAGACACTGGAAGTGGCATAACGCACTATGTAAAAGATTTTCTAATTTGGTATCGTTTCTAAAGAAACACAATTAGAAAACACAATTTAAGCTTATTGTCTAGATTGCGCCGAGCCAAGAACACCGTTCAGCACAGAGTTGAGCGAGACACATCTTCAAATCTCGCTTGCTTTCGTGCTGACTTAAAGAAAGTATTTAAAATTACACAGAATTAAAGAGGAAAACGAAAGAATGTCCTAATATAACAGTTAAGCTTACCTCGCAAACGCAAGAGCCTCTGATACATGAACCATGGCCGCTACAATCACTTGGACAGTCTTGCGATCTGCCATCGTTCATCTTCATCAGATAATAGCTCATAGTTGAAAGCAGTATTACTGAAAACTACTCTTCAATCAAATCGGTTCCAGAAACGTACCTGACGTATAACTACATGATGTTTCGATAAACGCGGAAAAGAAAACGAGGCAAACACAGCACTGTCATCAGCTTAATTTACTAAGTATGCAAATACAAATCAACGTCATTTTCCGAGCTGTCTGAGGGACTGGGTCGGTTTGTGGGTCGGCCGTTTGGTCAGGCGTTGGTCAGGCGAGTTTGTGGGTTATTCAAGGTGACTGTTTATTTTTTCTTTACTTATTTATTTACCTATTTATTTTAGACCCATAGACCCTCCTCATCATGACCGGTTTTATAGTTCAGGGCCTAGTTGTTCGAAGGCTGATTAGCGCTTAGACCAGGGGTTAAATTTAACCCGGGCCAGTCTCTAAGCGTTTTCTCGGATAATTTTCTCTGTTCAGTTTTAGAGCTTGCAATCATCAACTTGTAAGACAAAAAGAATTAAAACGGAAATGTCGAGAAATGCTTTTTCAGCTTTCAAATCTGAATTCAAATCTTTCTCTAACCCTGGGTTATCTTAACCCTGCTTTGAACAACTCGGCCCAGGGAAGAAAGACGGTGACGGTAACAGCAAAGGGAACGTCAAAAAAGCAGCATTAGGCAGGATAGCTCTTCGTACTATACCACCGGATAAAGCTTTTCGTGCATGTCGACAACGGAACGGCAATGGCACCGAGACCTATCCGATGACGATCCACTTTCAAGATCGGTTGCAGTGGAGCTTCGTTCTGTTACAGATATAGCCTGGGACCAGGCTCCGCATTGGGGGAAAAGAAAAAAAATTGGCGAGCGAAGCGAACTGAGAGGTAATCTGGGGAGGAAAGGGTGGCTAGACCACCGCTGTGCTCGCTTCGTTCGCCGATTTGAACCTTTCCTTGCCTTTTTCCTCCACTAGGGACCCCAGTCCCGGGCTATTACAGATATCAAGCATGCAGAAATCACCATTCCTTTCAAACCGCCGCCTGGTTAGCTCAGTTGGGAGAGCGCCGGTCTGCTGAGCGGGAGGTCGCGGGTTCAAACCCCGGCCGGACCAACACTTAGGGTCTTTAAATAAATAAGAAGAAAGTGCTTCCTTTGTAATGACATCTGCAAATGGTTAGACTTTCTAGTCTTCTCAGATAAGGACGAAAAACCGTAGGTCCCGTCTCACAGCACTTTCACTGGTCTGTTCTTGTGGGAGGTAAAAGAACCCACACTACTGTT
The DNA here is from genome assembly GCF_958299795.1 of Porites lutea. NCBI lineage: Eukaryota > Metazoa > Cnidaria > Anthozoa > Scleractinia > Poritidae > Porites > Porites lutea. Next base: position 3,709,457 of record NC_133205.1, on the reverse strand, counting down.
CGAAAAGAGTAGGGGACGTAGACCCCGGTGGTGTGGCCAACCTTTCTGGTTATGGGATTAGGTAGGAATGGCACCTTGCATGGGACCTATGAGTCCCGTTCGTGCCTATTACTTTGTCGAACCCACTTGAGCTCTCGATTAATAATGTTCCGATAGAACACGTTTCCTCTGTCAAATCGCTTGGAATATTTATTGATGAAAATCTACGGTGGCAAACACACATTGATAAATTATCTAAAAAGGTCGCTTCCGGAATTGGAGCAATAAAAAGAATTAGACCTTTTGTCCCTCCACCTACCCTTCACTATATATACAACTCACTAATTCAATCTCAATTCGATTATTGCAATCTTGTCTGGGGTAATTGTGGTAAAACATTATTTGACAGGCTACAGAAGCTTCAGAACCGTGCCGCTCGCGTTTTAACCTTCTCTAGCTATGATGCTGATGCTAACCGTTTGATTAGACAACTCGATTGGAAAGACTTGAACACTCAATTTCAAATACAGAAATCCATAATGGTATACAAGTCTTTAAATGGCCTTGTTCCTGAATATTTATCATCTAAGTTTGTTAAACGAAATGAAACGCGTTACTCCCTGAGGGACTCTGTTAACAAACTATTTGTCCCATTTCCGCGAACTAATTTCATGAAAAACAGCTTTACTTATAGCGGAGCAGTTCTCTGGAACAGCCTACCCTGTCATGTGAGAGAAGCCGAATCTCTTAGTCAATTTAAAAGATTAGTTAATGTTCATTTTTAATGTTATACACGGCATTCATGAAAAACAGGTTTTAGTTAGATTAGTTGTAGTTAGGTTTTGAATTTTGTTTAGGATAGTTAGGTTATCTTTAATTTTTAAATTCCTGATGGATTTTACCGTGTTTAAATAAAGATTGATTGATTGATTGATTTCCCTCTGGGCAGGCCTGTGTCCAGAAAAGCTTGTAAAACTAAAACTTATGTCCGGTACGGTTTTCGTGTCAGCGCCATTTTGTGAAGCATTCAGGCCCCGTCCACAAGGACAGTTTTGAAACCCCTAATTTTAATACGCGGATTCGTGTGGACGGGAGCTTAAACCATTCTGAAGAGCAGTTTCACAACAATGCCAGTGGCGACACCAGGGGAGGGGCCTGGAGGGCCCGCCCGCCCCTTAATTTTAGACCAAACCGAGGCCCGAAGGGCCGAAAAAATTTTTTTGCTTCCGCCCCCACCCCGCTTATATAAGGGCCTGGATGACCGCCCTGGATCCGCCACTGAAGGCGGTTTCGGTGGGTGGAGTCCGTGGTTTTCGATTCGTGTGAACGAAACGCTGCTTTCGAGTAAAAAACATATATTACCGTAAATCCTCCATTGAGTACCCAAGGAAGCTTATTTATTTCAAGCCCATTTGAGGCGTGGGGGGGGGGGGGGTGGGGGGCTTAGTAGAGACGGTGGGATTATTTCATTTAGAAAAGACGATGGCATCAGTTCTAACAACGGCAAAGAAATGTAGAAAAAAAGTGTACTGCACGTGCAGAGTTGCTTTTTGCTAATTAGACCTACTGATTTTGTTTGCCTGTTTTTGTCGCCGTCGCCGCACGATCGCATTTTATTTGAGTAAACGATAGATATTAAGGAGAGCTTCGCTTTTAGCCGTAGCTAAATCTATATATTTAATCTGTTTCACTCAGTTTTAAGTTCAAAATTGCAAGGGTTGCAGCACTCCACGTTAAAACTACATAGAGGGTGAACAAACGAAAGAAGCAAGACTGATTTTACCGTCGGGAATATATATATTTTTTGTGTCTATCAATATTTCAAAAGGCACGGCCAGGGATATTTACTGTCTTTCGAGTTCGAATTAGGCACTTGGCTTATTAGGAGATAAGCTAGATTACATACAGTTGTCCTAGTGCTGTGTTGTGTTGTAGCTTAGTACACGAGTACAGCGTATAATAATAAAAAATAAATGTAAAAAGTTACACAAAATCAGCTTTGGGAACGCTCTGACCTATTTTTGCCACTTTGAAAACCATTTACCTCAACCCGAAATCAAAGCTACTCGTCGGATACAACAATGTACATCAAAAATCCTCTTCAATCTTGCCTAGTGTTTCGTTCAATCTTTGATCTTTTACTGATCATGAAAACAGCTGAGAACCTGTTCCAGAGTAGTCTTCTACTCATCCTATAATATTAGTTTTTTTGCATTTGATTTAATAACAGCAGTATGGATCGCGTATCCTGTGATATGCCAATCAGCTACGAAATGGCATCCCGCGAAAGTGCATCAGCTGACGGTGTCCCTTTAACTGGGAAAACGCTGATGTTTTAACAAGTGGTCGTTTTGGGAGCTGGTGGCTTACGAGAGAAGGTCACACGAGGGGGTTCGAGGTTTCTCCCCACCGGCGCCTTACCAATGAGATTGTAATACATAGTATTGTTTTGTAGAATCTTAGTTGAATATCTGAAATGGCAGTTTGTTGAAAACAAAGATATCAATAAGAATCTTGATACCACATGATAAAATGACAAAAGAGATTCCCATGGCCAAGGCATTGTCCATATACCATAGCAATGGAAAGTGATCTATGATAGCCTGATCCAACACAACGACGAACATCAGACCACCCGTTAGTACGTCACCGATGCACAGGGTAACAAGAACGGAGCTTCTGATTTTTGAAGCTATCCATAACTCAGTCGCACCAAGTACACAGTAACTGAAGCAGAAAGCTAAGAGAGTGGCCCACATAACCTCAGAATGTCTTGGGCTGCTTTTGTTTTCTAAATTAACATAAGAAAAGGTGATGATAATCAAGGCTTTTACGACAAAGGCTATTCCAAAAGCAATCGATCCTTGTCCTTCCCTTTTCTTTTCATTTTTTCTGTTTGAATTGTTCCAGAATCTCCAAGCGATGATTAAAGCAGTGAAAACTTCGAAGAAAGTGTCAAGAGCCGTGGCAAGAACGGCCGAGCTGCTCATCTTCACTGAAGCAGTGAACAAAGCCGCACTAAAAAGCAGCGAGGTGATTAAACCGGCTAGAGCAACTGCGAGCGAGGCTTTTCTCCACTTGTCATTTTCACGCATTTGTAGTATAGTCTCCGGCTTATCTTCTTCCTTTTCCTGTTCGATAAAAGAGAAGCATGGCGATTTGCCAGAAACGCTATCCCTTTGCCCAGGATTAATTTCAGCTTTGAAACGAGCGGCCAGCCGTGGAGAACTCGGCGTTGAGAGTAAAACGGTAGAATTGCCCACGTTTGGTAAGTCTCTGTGCGGTTCTCGACTTTGCTGTTCGTTAGAGACACTTTCCTCCATTCCTGAACTTTTATGCCAACTCCCTTGAAAACGGCAGCTGGGCCCTCTGAACATAGCCGGCCATCAGTTTGGCGACTGCAAAACAGCCGGGGCTTTTCAGTAGTTTAAATTATTCAAGACTGAACTGATCTCGTTAACGGGCCATGCATCACTGAAACGCCCTTTCTCCATTAACTACACGAACAAACAAACCTTGACCGTGGTCACCCTGTGTAAAACTTGTTATTATCCCTCCCTTTGCTGGCGATATTCAATAACTAGAAAAATCACCATTCAGTTTGAGCGCTGCGTATCCTCTAATTAAAGATTTTAATGCATTCTTGTGGCTTAAAACACGGTACATGCAATTTTTCTTTCATTCGAAAGTCGCTACACTGAACCACATTACGTATTATTTTGCATTGATGTACATTCAAACACGTTTTGAATAAATAAAACCGTGAACTCTATCCAACAACGGCTTTACTTGCATGACTAACTCAAAGAGTATGGCAAAAGCTAGCGGGATTTCGTTATGTGAATCTATTGCAGCTGTTCCATATATGAAATAGACTACGAGTAGTCCCCCATTTTTCCTCAGGGATAGTGGAGCGAGCGAAACGCGAGCGGGCGTGAAAATCACCCTACGCGAGAGAAGACGACACGCGATCTCTCCCCGCCGCGTGTCGCCTTTTCTCGCGTGGGGTGATTTTCACGCCCGCTCGCGTTTCGCTCGCTCTACTATCCCTGAGGAAAAATGGGGGACTACTCGCAGTCTATATATGAAACTAAACTACGCTCTCAGTTAGTGTTCCGAGATAGCGTTATATCATGTCGTAAAGGGGAAAGTCATCGTGAAGCACGTCTATATACTAACAGAGAGATTAAGATTCATGTGTACGCAGGGGTCGAAATGTTCCCAGACTCTTTACCTGTGTCTGGTGACAGGTAGAATATTTTTTTACCTGTCTCCACCAACATCCAAGCTGAACAATAATTTAAACATTTATTTTCCTTTTTTTAGCGATAACAAAATTGAACTGTGGTTTTACAATTGACAATATTATGCATCATCTCGTTTTTATTGAGTAGAGTCTGGTAACTACCGCATATACCGTGCAAGTCCCGTGCGAGAACTCCGATGAACTGAACGAGTGAGCACGCATGCTGGTGGAAAATGGATGGAAATATTATTCAAATTGATAAATTATGAATTATTGAGGTTTTTCTTGCCTGTCGCCAGCGACAGGCATCAATATTTTTTACCTGTCACTTATTTCGAACCCTGGTACGCCAAACGGCAAACGTGAATTTGAACCACGTGACCAAGTTTTTCCCTTAATTGTCTTTAACTGGCTTCAACTAGAAAGCAAGTAGTTTCACGCCAGTTTTATACATAAGAATTGCTCTGGACAGTTTTCATCTGCTTATCTTCTATTCTAAGAAATTCTCAACTTGAATATGACGTTTGCCGTTTGGTGTAAACGTGCAATATCTAGATGATCCCTCCATGAGTACGAATTAGGATAATGGCCGTATTCACACTAGAGACGGATCGGATTATCCGTCTGAGACGGGTTATCAGTTGGATACGCGTCAGACAGATAATAATGGAACCGTCCGCTTAATTTTGGATGGGCAATCTGCCTGACCTTATCCACTGTTTTTCCGTCAATCTTGACGGACTTGGAAGATATGGATTATCCGTCTCAAGCGTGAAAAGGGGTTGATAAAATGGAAAGTCTCAGCTCTGAAGCTACATCTAAACAAGTAAATTGATAACTAAAAGGGAGACGTATTTTATTCAAACGGGGGTGTACGCCACCCAGCGTGTTGGTAACCCAACCCTATATATTCTTATAAATTTACAGTCACGAAGTTAGCCTGACGGGTTTAATACAAACTACAGTCATGCCGAAGTGGCAATGTATAACAAAATGAAGCAAATGACTAAAACATACGTCCTTAGCTAATGAATATATTATCCCACCAAAGCATTTTCTGGTCAGTTACTTATAATTCCCGGGAACTTGGCTTGGGCTGGTCACGATTAAAGCCCTTTATTTTTAGTATCTCGGCAAATGCCTTTCGGTATTTTTGGCTCCTTGCACAATAAATATAAGGATTGACTGCCGAGTTACAAGCCAGAAAAGTTTGAACCCAAGAATACCCTTTTCCAAACTGTTCTGGTTTTGTTGAGGGATTAACAATAACTGGAAATAAAAGCATTGGTAACCAGCATACGGTATAAACCCCCACAACTGTGAATATGGTCCTGGCTACCTTTTTTTCCGCTGATGAGACCCCAGATACCATAGTAATGTCCTGGATTCTGCTCTCTTGGCGTTTCGCAACTACAAAGATGTATATATACATTGCTATTGTGCCAAACAACAGGACAGTGCTGTAAAATGCCACGTAAATACTCGAGAGGACTTCACACGCGTAGAGGGCTCCAAATGTTAGAGAGATTACCCAGACGATAGCGATCTCGGCCAGAGCATGCATCTTTGTCATTGCTGCTGTGTATTTGAAGGGAAATCGAAGCGCGAAAATGCGATCAATCGTTACTGCGAACATATTTGTCGCAGATGCGACCATGGAGAAGTGGCCAAAAAAGATCTTTGCTAAATAAAACGACACGTTTTCGTCTTTGGCATCTGGGTATTGAAAGTGATAAATGGACATCGGCAGAAACAACACGCATACTGTTAAGTCAGAGAATGCTAAACTGGCGATAAACAGATCGGGGATTGTCCGAAGGTGGTCGTATTTCGAGACCGCCAGTAGAACTAAGGCGTTGCCGGCGCTTCCAATGAGGCTGGCGAAAGCGCAGATCAAAGAAAGAACAATTACTGCTTCCTCGGTTAAATAGGAAAGGACAGAAGTAGTATCTTCAAATTTGTCATTTTGAGCTGTCCTTGAGCAGTTCCAATATGTTTGATTTGACAGGTTGGAAAGCCGTTGAGCCATGTTTGTTACTTTCTTGGCTTTAGATCTAGAAAAAAAGCGTTGATTTCTAAGTTTGCTTCATAAAGACTATAAATACGAGATTGAAGCTTCTAGTTTTAAAGAGAACCTGCAGTAATCTAAATCTAAATCTTAGGGACCGGTCATTATTTATCGCCTGGAAGGGGGGGGATTTGGGGCTAAACAAGGTGAAATTTAGCCGATCCCCCCTTTGAATGTTACTTAACTGAAGTGATCCCCCCCCCCATGTCGTCATTTTCCGAGGAAATTTGTGTGGAGCCTCCTCTGAATCCTTCCAAAGTTTTCATTAATCCCTCCTTTTATTTTCCTAAAAATCAAGGAATCCCCCAAAATCCTCCGCCCCCGCCACGCGATAAATAATAACTGGTCCCTTAATTTTTTGTGTCATATGAAGCTGATTTGGTGACGTCATGATTACGTCATGATCTTCGAAAAGGGACCATCTTTAGTTTCGTAAGGTAAAAAACGGCTAATGGATTAACTGAAACCAATTTCAATTGTACGGAAAGATTATTGAACGAAATGGGATTTGCAAAATCCATGTGGGACCATAAATAAACCAAATAGCTACCAAATCAGCTTCGGGTATTTCATGAAAAACTGGAAAAAAAAGTGAAAGGCGCCACGCCTGCAGTGACTAGGTGCCGGTTTCCTCCCCTCTCAGGGCCAGGGTTATGTTTTTACTTGCTGAGATATTTTTAAAAGAAGAATAATAACAGAACATTCACCTTTCCATGTAATTTTCAACTCAGCTAAATCTATAAGGCGACCGACTGACAGACTAAACCGTACATGAAAAATATTTTTATTGTCCTCTCAAGTACCCTTAATGGCAAAGACGAATTGACGCCAATATCGTCACTAAGCCCCATTCACTTTTATTGGTAAAATACAGGTGTGAATTCGACATTTTGGCAAATTAAACAATTTTGCAAGTCAATCAGATAGCCGGAGGCAAAAAAGTGATATTACTCGATCTAAAAACGTGCTGAGGTAGTTTTGCATAATTTATATTTTTCCGGCAAAGGTTTTCGTGTGATCAATTCCAGATCTATTGTGTGCCACTATCTTTAGAAATTCAAGACAAAAGCTTCGATTTTGACAAAAATGGGGGATTCTTTAGTTTATATTAATCCTTATTTACTTTTGTCATTTTAACGAACCCGAAAACAAAAAAACCGAAATCACTTAACAGGCAAAATAAAAGATATTGGGCTTTAAAATGGCGAGATCACTTTCCCAAGAAAACTTATCAAATGAATATACCTAGTAGTACAGTGGCGCGTGTTGAAATTGTTTGACCTGATGGTTGGAATGGAAGAAAATTTTACGGAAAACACAATAGAATTCAGTTCTTATTTATCCTTCAGTACCGTCATCCTAACAGGTATTTGAATATTACTTTTGTGGGTGTCAGAGAAATAAGTAAAGTTGGTAAGAGAACCTTTTCGGCCTTTGAAGTGAAAATAAAGCTTTTTAAATTAATTTCAGGAAAGTTAGATAGTTTAAGAGTGGTACGAGTGGTCGGAAACTATGAGTCTCATACTGCTTTGCAACAGTTACTCACTTATTTAAAAAAATTCAAGGTTTTCCAATTCAAACCCCGTTTTCTAGCAGTATTCTTTTTTTGTGTGTGAAACATTAAATTCAGAGAAAATACTTATAAAAAAATACTCTTGCGTTTTATTCGCCTCTAATCAGCAAAGTGGATTTTGAGCCATTGGCTAAAGATGCAATATACTCAACTATACTCCTACTTGGTAGTTGCTACGCTGTCCATTGATTTGTAGTTAAATAACAGAAGCGGAACAGGCGAAAAGGATCTTATATACTCAGTATTGCCAGAACAACAAAGCGTCCACCTACCTGTTGAAAACCCAGAAACTGACTTGGAGCCCCAAACAAGCTCCTTCAGTCAGGCACACTGATTAAGAATTATAATGATCGGCGACATTGTTATGGAGCGTCTTCACCTCTGCGTCATTTATCCTTATAAGGCCGAGGAGAGAAGCGATGTTAGAAAATTTACGGCCGATCATAACGTGAGGGAAAGGGTGTAGATATGATAAAATTTCAGTTAAGCATACGTTATTTGTTGACTGATGTTTACCATGCACAATCATATGACTCAGCCAATTTAGTATTTGCTAATAACCGCCTTGCGGCTACTGATCGCCCATTATCATTTTGTCAAATTGGAAACCGAAAAATTATGTGAATAACATTAAGGGCTAATGTACAGATTAGCCAATGATATTGCTAGAGCCATATAGAGTAAATGGTCAAGACAGAGTCAGTAATTTGTAAACCCATCTGAGCATCACACGAGAGCAAATCCTTAGAATGAAATTCGGTTTCAAAGAATCAAGGAAAGTTACCATCTCAGCTGATATGCATATCTATCAGTCATCTCTTCTCAGGCCAAACAACTCGTATCAGGTCAATTGAAACTTTTGACTGTTGAGAATCTATTCGGCAGGTGCCAATATGAAATTGGAGCGCGTACACGCAGTTGGAGTAAATTAATAGACGCTTGTAAGCAGACTCCGTGTGGCTTTATGCCATCCCTATTGTATGTACAGAGCCAGACGGCAATTCACGCGTAAAAAATTAAAATAGAGAAATATTCTATCTTTTCAAAGTTTTGGTGATTAATTTTTAAAGTGATTTTTATTTTCCATTTATAATTTTACATCACCTGAAACTGTTTTTCTCTTATTTTGCTATTATAATAGTTATCAGTGAGTTATCGGTCTGGATAAAGACTGACACCACGGTTTCATTCGAGAAGTCTCACCCTTCGATTCATTAAAGCGGCAAGTACAACTAAGTACACCCATCTTTTTATTTTTAACTATGAGAACTCCTTTTCATTCAGAAATACTCAAGCAGAACTACTTTTTTCTTGTCGATCAAGGCTACAAGGAAAATTGAGGTATCTCAAGGTGATTGCGGTATAAACAAGAATTCAATACTGATGCCATCCGCTCGCTAATGACCCAAAAAACACGACATTGACAACAAAACAACCGAGCTGTCTCTTTTTAGTTAATGAAATTAAAAACAAATGGCATTTATAATGATAAGCTAAGGCTAGAAATATTCAACCTCGTTCGAGGTTGCCAAATTAAACATTCACCTTCAGGCGACCTTAATCTTTAAAAAATGTTATCTAATATACATTTCTGAACAGTTTTATGTTTATCTTCTATGGTTTGCAGCATAGCTAGTCCATTACATGGTTTGTTATCCATGGCAGCTCAAAACTAAACTATGTACTAAATTTTTGTCTTTCTTCGAATTACTCTTCTCTTTTCATCAAAATCTAGACTAACTAAATAAATACAATACATTAAAAGCGCAAATTTAAGGTCTTCGAAATTAAAATTCTCCAACAACTGTTAATGCATGTTGATCATGCCTTTGAATCTTCTTTCACAAAGTTTTTGTTCACATTTGATGCCCTGACAAAGTGCCCGAATGCTGTAAGCATTCGCTAAAGTGAACACAATCTGCTTTCCAGGCTCACGCAAGAGGTCGGGTACGGTGCCGAGCTCTAAGTTCGAGGTTGAATCGCCTTGTACTCGGGCACTAAAGTCGAGGCACCGGGTTCCTGCGTGCACCCGCTTTTTAGAAAAAAAAACATCTTTCTAAATCTTAAAAATAGTACTAGTCATTCTTGTCAGTCTACATTTTCATTTCCATTATCAACGACAAAGCCTGGGGAACAGCCATACTGAGAAAAGAGCGGGCAAACAAACATTCATCCGCAATTTTGGAGCACACGTTTCTTAGCGACGGAAGTCTGAGCAAGATGTGGGCGAACCGACTGGGCTTGTCTGGATAGGAACAGCTCACATAGTCCCGCAGTGCATCAATGGAACGGTTTAGAATGAAGTCGACCATTTCTCTGTTTTTCAATCCCGAGCTCGTCTCTGTGAGAAAAATGGACAAGCAAAATATAAAGAATCCAAATGAAATTATGAAAAAGAAAATAATTATACTATTACTTGCTTGAATGAAGGCAGACCTGATCTTTGCTATAAAACATAAGAACAACAAGTTGTGAATGAAAGTATTTTTTAATTATTGTGTCCGATAGCTAGGCACAGTTCTAATCTTGTCTCTCGTGGAACTGTAATCTTTTGATACGTCATTCCCTCATCGCCCTCGACGCCGAGACTGAATATGACAGCGCGCATGCCCCTAGACACAAAAGCGACCCCTGAATAAATCGACCTCTATGAACATCGCGTAAAAATTCCCACTAAAACACACTTAAGAAATCAGAATCTAGGGGGGTTAAAACGAATCGAACTAATCGTCTGAAATTCAGGCCATTCAGCATCAAGATCCAAAAAATAATCACCTTGCTCAAATAGCATGATAGCGTTGACACAAGCAAATTCTGCCATGTCAAGTTGCAAGCTTTGCATCTTATAGGCAAAACCTGCCATCTGTGAGGACCATTGCTCCAGTACCATATTGAATGAATGTTCCGGATTCAGAAGTACATCTTTAGCCACCATGACGGAGCCCTGATGTGGACTGGACCGCTGGCATACTCGAAGGACCAGTAACTCTAGTAAAGCTGGATCAATTAGATAGTTTATATAATTAGTACATGACTCAGATAATATGAAAAAGAATCGAGAGAAAACGATCATGTACACTTGGTTCGATTTTTGTGTTAGTTCTTTGTTGAGAATGATAATGTACCAGCCTCCAGAGGAGATTTTTCTGGAATCATAAATGATTTCGGATTTATTACAAATATGATATTCAGATTCGCAGGCTTTTAGACACATCAGTAAATCCGAGAACATTCATTTGGCTTTGAAGTATCCACTATAAAGTTTCAGATTTCGTGATCTCCGGACACACGACCAAACCAGGACGTTTTTATTACGGATTTACTCATTACTGCCTGTGAAAGGCAAAAGTTTTTTAATACGGTCTCAAAATGTTCCGGATTCGTCGTGAGTGCGGAAAAATCTCCTCTAGCGCAAGCCAAAAATGTATGTAGATGTCCGTCCCGGCCTATAACAGTAACAAAACGTAGACGAAATGTTTCCAGTGTAAATTATATTAAAACGTAGCACAGGAATATTACGCTTTCAATAGGGACTCATAACTCGAGCAGTGCTTAGATTCTTCAATTTCGTGTTAAGTGCGGAATTATCTTTGCAAAAGATATTGTACTAAATTATAAACAAACAACCTGTCAGTTTGGTGCATTAACCTGAAGAAAAGAGGTTAGCCCTATCCTCACGATCCAGCTCTCTAAATCCGGGGACTTTGTAGGCCCAAGCCACCATCAAGTCGACCTCCTGTAGCATTAACTCCATGACAATTTCCACAAGGTTCATGGGACAGATGTCAGCAAACCCAAGGTCCATGTAGTCTGGTCTAATTACAAGAGAATTTTACTGAGTTACAACGTTGTTCAGTGCGAGCAAACTACAATACCTATTGAATTGGGTAACAGTAATGTATTGAATACAGTATAGTGGTTTTTTAGAGTCATCACAACAATTAAATTTATGATATTCTCTCCTCCGTAGGTGCTCCTTTCGGTATTCCAAACTTCAAATAAAAAAATAAGAATAGTTAAGAGCGCGAGGGGGAGGGGGGAAGATCAGATAGCAAGAGCGAACGGGAGGCCTCTTCCCTTCTCTTCTCCTTCCCATCGTCCACCGCGCGCTTTTTTCTCCCTTCTGCCTGCAGGGCAGAGTTTACGATGAGGTTTGTATTCATGACGTAATTGACACGTGCCGTCGGTAACATGATTCTCTCAAGTAAGGTGAAGTCTCCTAAGTTAATGTTTTGCAATATCCTTAAAACTTTAGGATTAAAAAGGAATGAAATATTCGGGAATTATGGTCCACTCTCATGAAGAAGATGCGCAGGGCTGGAGGTGAGAATGGAAACGAGAGTAACTTTGATAAGTACCCACATTAGCCTAAATCAGCATAACCAACGCTGCAGTTTGGACACAGACTTGAAGGAGGCAGCGGGGCGGAGTGGTCTGCGAGTTGGACTCGTAATCCGGCGGTCCCGGGTTAAAGGCCTGCCTTGGTTGCCTCCTGCCAGTTTGGGTTTTTAATCCTCTTATGTTCTGTTATTTTTTCTAATTATTTAAGTGGAATGCCTGTAAGCTAGCTTAGGGTAAGCAAGGTGCACTGTCCACTATAACAACAGCAATAACAAAATCAGGTTTTCTTACTTCAATGCTCCTCGGACGCAGGCCAGTGTGACAGATAAAACGAGGCCATTTAGGAGAGCACAGAATGATGACTTCCCTGAATTATAAATCAAGCCGGTGATCGGACCAGCTACTGTTCCGCTCTATAGTTCAAGGATATAAGACCAGAAGCCTGTAGCCATTTCTAATCCCTAATGACCATAACACCTCACTCCAACTGAATACGAGTAAGAAATGTAGCTTTAATATACCTTCTCTTTGGCACTGCGTCAGGACGGGCTTGGATAAGTTGCGTGATCAGTTCTGAGGAGACGAATGTGTCCGCGTTTTCTTTCATTCCCATTAAAGACTTGATACGTGGTCTGCCACCCGGTGCTCTGTCCTCTCGAACAGCTGAAAGACGAAAGCGGCAATGTAGACTAAATTGGCGGCTGAAAAGCGATTAGGTTAGTGCAAGACTGCTTGCTACAGGTGGAGTATCTTTGTCTGAGGCCTCGTTTATATGGAACAAACCTGTCAAGGGTAGAAGAGTCACCCTCCCAGCCGAGTCAAAATTAGCGAGCGTTCATGTGAGATGAAAAATGCCTTTGCCCGACCCAACGGCAATCGCGTGTGCTTTGATTATCTCAACCCTGACCAAGCTAACCCCAGCTGGGAGATCCAAAAGGTTTGTATGGAGAAAAATTGGCTCTGCTAAGCTGGAGACCCTACCATCACAAAAGGCTGACCTGGGTAGGTACTATTCTCCGCGCTTTGTAGTTAAGAAAATGTACGAAACATTGGCTCGCCCAGGGTAGCTTTGGTAGGATGGGTGACCCTTCACTCGGGGCAAATTTTCTCCATATAAACAGGGCCAAGGTAGAGGTGAAGAGACGAACCCACGGATGTTTCAGACTGACTTATAAAACGGTCGCAGAAATGCAGCATTCATCACATGTAGGGCTATCTTCTTGTGATAAGTTAGGTATCTTTGTGAATTTTTCAATTTTACACCGCATAAGACTGGATTTAAAAAGACATACTAATAGTAATCTTACATGCTTGGGGCAAAGGGGAACGTGATACTGTATAACAGCAACTTGCGAAGCGACAAAGAGTGTGTGTGGGATGGTTTTGACGTGAGAATGAGGCAAGTAGCTTGCGCGAAAAATAGGTAGATCTGTGTCACAGACGAAATGGCCTCCGTTGTCAATTTTCATCTACGTCTGTTAGAAATTAGGAACTGTCGACCGCACAGAAAATAAAAACTATTGATTTATTATTTCGACATCCTTTTGTGGTTTTTTTCGTCAACCATTTTCCTAAAGCCATAAATAGAATTAAAGAGTAAAGAATTAGAACCCGTATAATTTTCGAAATTTGCTGGGTTTTGAACGTAGGGTAAAAGCGGAGGTCTAGCAGAAAAATAGTTAACAATCTCAGGGCCCTAGTGATCGGAGGTGTACCCTTGCTGTCTCATGTAAGTTTACAGTTGTTTAGGAAGGCAGAAATCTCTGGCAGAAATAGAAGAAGACATACGGCATTTTTACCTGGCGAATTTTAAATTTTTACCTTCCTTGAGCATCCCTAAAGACAGGCATTTTTGAAATCTGCAGAACTGGCATCGAATCCGATTATTCTTGTCGATCTGACATGACATGTTTTCCACGCAGGTATAGTGCAGTTGTTTCTGAACTGTACGTTTGAAGAAGCTCTTGCATCCTTCGCAGCTTTGTACGCCATAATGAAACCCAGACGAACGATCTCCACAGATGGCACAAATTCGGTTTGTGTTGTATGATTTCTCCATTTTCTGCTACTATCCTCCTAGTCCTCCTAATCCTAACGGGTAAGAGAATAAAAAAATGTGCCAAGATGGTTAGCAGATTAAAAGACTTATATAGGCACTTTTACAAACATTTCAAACTGTCAAACGCAAGAAAGCCCCTTACTATATCTTTAAAAAAAGCAAAATTCGGAAGACTTTACAAATATAATATCAAATAAACAGATTGCAAAGAAGACGTGGACGAGAAATCGTAATTTTGAAGAGAAGTAGAGAGAGAAAAAAGAAACTTTACAAGGATTTAAAACATTGGCCTTGTTGCGAGCAGAACCTACCAAGAAACTTTGTGTCACGACAAAAAAAAATTGCAAACAATACGAAACTTCCTTGGTTCTTTTTCTTATACAATTCTCCCACCCTTTGTACTCTGTTTACAACACATCGATCCTTCACTCACCGTATATAACAAGGTCACTGTAACAATCAAACGTCACACTCGTTTAAGCTCCAGTGTTCATATTTCACTTTGCCAAATACTGAAAATCTTAAAGAACCACGAAAAAACATCCCTTAAGAGGATTCATAGTCACACAACCTATGATTTCGTCCATGTTTAAAAGCTATAACTACATTATTTTTTCAATACCTTTCTGTGACAAAAAAGAGACTGTCTCAGCTCGTTAAGTTCGTAGCTGAACCTTGCAATCGTTTTGAATATTAAGGAGAACATATTTTAGCATTTTTTTTAGGGTCTTATTGCATGTTCTCATTTCTATCAGAGCGATAACATTTTCCCAATATATACACACTCTGTTTATTTCTAACCGAGGTAAACTTTTGTCATAAACAGGCCAAAATTGATCGATATTAAAACCAATCTTTCTGCCATTTATCTATTTATCAGGTGGTACAATTTTCACCTACAGAAATGTAATTACAGTGTCTTTTTATGAATGAAACAAAATGATTCTTTCCAATTATATGATTCCTGTAGAAAGGCATAGAAAGCATGTGAAATTTCCACATGTTGTACAACCCTAATTTTGTTGCATTCAAAAGGGGACAATATCCTTTTAAATTCTATCAATTGTTACTTTCACTGAAATGTTTCGAAATAAATCATATTTTACTCAAGGGGAGGACAGCTTTCGATTTGTCGTCCGCAGGTGCTTTCACGGCTCAATGCGAATGGCGTTCTAGATAGCGACTTCAAGTTCTCAAAAGCTCTACAAGTTACTGAAGTTATATTTTACGTCTTTGAAGAATACCCTGATGTTTTAAGCTGCACTTAAATGTGAGACATAATATATGGTCATTAAATAAAGACAAAAAGGCTTGACTTCTTCCCCGCGTTTACTTAAGCTCTCATGTATGGCTTATCACCCTCGGGTAATTCACTATTAGTGAAAGAACAGTTTTCGCTAAACAAATTCAAATGTTTGACTTCCACATTAAAATTTCCTCTTTGTCAAAGCGATTTATCTTGCAAAGCTAGCTCTTCAGTTCCTGTAGCTATAACATTAAAACGTCCAGAGGTATTCCTGTAAATATTATTTCTTTTAGTTCAACGAGAATAAAACGTATTCAATTAAATCTTACTCACCTGGGTAACAACACCGAAAATCGTTTCCTTGAATCTATTTCGAAGCAGGAAACAAGCCCATAAAACGCCTCAGCTCTTTCCGAGATTTCCGAACAAAGCAGAACTGACGAAAACCCAAAGGACTCTGTTCTTGCTGGTGTCAGTAAAATTTGCGAGAAAGCTAAACTGGAAATGCGGAAATAAATGACCTGTTTATTAAACAAAGCATCATAACTTAATTTCCCGAAAACGTTTACTCAAAAGACCGATGCACAAAATATCATGCGCCTAATTAGAAACTCAAACTTTTAAACAAATTTCCATTTACTCGACCCACTGAGTAGGGCATTTATTGTTAAGAGCTCGTGGCTCAGGGGAAGTCGATGGGCTTGATAAGACAGGCGGATAAATTTTTCATTGTTGTTTATGAAAAAGCAGTTTTGCAGCTGTTGAAGTTCTCATTTCGTTAGCAGGAATTTAAATAGTATTTGATAAGCGCTATGCAAATGTTTCATTGTTACTGTGTGCCAAAAATCAAAATGATATTCTTTTAATGTTTGTATTCAAGTCCAGCACGTTTTTATATCTCAGTGGAGTCGGAAAGCGCTGTTTCACTAGTTGAAACCGTTTTTTGTTATCGCTGAGAACTTTTGATGATATATTGAAGTTTATTATTTATCAAAAAACCCGTTTTTACGTTTACTATGTCATGCAAGTATTGCTATTGAAAAACACCGTGTGATCAGTTTGACATACTTTATTGATTTTCTCCCGCGGTGAGCAAAAAGAGCCATCTTTAGAACAGCAACGCCTTATATCCTTTTCATAAGCTTCTCTAACGAAAAGTAAACATATTTTCTTAAACTGCTAACCTTTTTACAAAAAGACGTCGCAGACAAGTGTGACAAAGCTGGTCTTTTAAATTGTTTACTTAACAGCCCCGTAAATTACCAAGTTTCGTTTCGATTTTCCTTATTTCATTTTTTTCGAAACAGAATTCGTGAGTAACTCAAATGTATCTTTTTTCTGAAAAATGTTGCTCCTCTTATTTTTAAAAAAATTACTGATTGAACAGTGAACAGGGAGGGAAATTTCGTTTTCCACCATTCACGTTCAAGTGCCGTCAAGTCAATCCTCGACTACTCAGTGCAATAATAGCTCCAGACGTCGCGAAGTAATAACAGCTTTTGCTCTACTATATGCACGTAGCCTCAAAACCGTTCTGTCTTCTTACTTATCTTTAATTTGCCGGACAACTAGTAATCTTCAAATAAAAGTAATGAAACATATGTTAGTGAATACGCAGTTCAAAGATTCTCCCTCCCCTGACAAATTCAGAACTGTGTAATATTCTTCCCTATGAAACAGAAATCCATACTAAGCAACACGACGGGAGATGGGAACGAAAACACATTTGTTTAGCCGTGAATTAGTGTCCTTTCAGATTTCAACTGACTATTGCAACTTGGCCAGATCAGTTGGTCTGATTCTAACCCGGCGAATTTTCCTTGAGTTGAGTTACAGTTCAGAGCTTTAGCAACGACAACGGCGACTGCAACAAACAATGACGTCACAATTGAAAAGACTTCGCGTTTTTTCTAACTTAATTGCGGTTATTCCAACCAGCTTTGAGTGTCAACTATAGTTAACTACAGCCGAGTTTGACTAGAAATGAATTCTTATTGAACAAATACAAGTTAAGAAGAACGAAGAATTTGTGTTTTTTTGTTTTTTTTTGCTTCCCCCATAAAACGTCGCATAAGGGAACTTCACATCGTGCGGTAACAATTCCCCGCTAGAAGAGCTGGGCCTCTTTGCTGGTAATCGGGGGCTTCTCTTTACCCCCTGCCCACCGAACACCAAGAAAGAGGGCTTCGCTAGCACTTGAGGAAATGACGGCAAAGAAACAATGTAATCTACACCTGCAAAATTG
>NC_133205.1:3669200-3686700 GCF_958299795.1 Porites lutea | reverse complement strand
TTTACCAACAATACAAAAAAAATACCTACAATAGGTTGTTCAACATGTTCCAAAGCGGCTGGGGTGAAGAGATAGTTTAGTAATCAGGGCCGAGTTGTTCAAAGCTGGGTTAAGATAACCCAGGGTTAGTGCGAGTTTTGAATTCAGATTTGAAAGCTTAAAAAGCATTTCAGTTTTAATTCTCTTTGTCTACAAGTTGATGATTGGAAGCTCTAAAAATAGCACAGAAAATTATCCGAGAAAATGCTTTCAAACACAATAAAAAGAAACCCGGGTTAAATTTAACCCGGGATTAAGTGCTAATCGGCTTTCGAACAACTGGGCCGAGTTGTTCAAAGCTGGGTTAAGATAACCAAGGGTTAGTGCGAAATTTGAATGCAGATTTGAAAGCTTAAAAAGCAAATTCATTTTAATTGTTCCTGTCTACAACATGATGATTGAATGATCGTAAAAGAACAGAGAGAAATTACCCTAGAAAATGCTTTCTAATAAAAGAAAAAGAAAACCCGATTAAAATTTCACCTCAGGTTAGCGCTAATCAGCCTTCGCACTGGGCCCAGGACCATAAATTAACATAACTTAGACCTTGGGCAATAAAAGAGAACCTTAAATTCGCGGACGACTACGAGTTCGAGATTTAACGTATTCTAAAAATATAAATACACCCAGAAGTCTTTTTTGGACTTTCTTTTTTCACCGTAAAAGTCAGAATGATTATTTTTATTGAAGGAGATTAAGTCCTCTCACTATCGCAAAATGATAAAACTTCTTCTTTTCCCTCCAAAATGACGCTGGTTTACGCGCGCACTATTTAGTATTCGGCATTTGTACACCTCCCATAATACCCGTTGTTTGCTCAGGAGAATTTAAAAACAAAGGTTATGCAAAATATTGGTGGGCAAACAAGGCATATTATGGGAGATGTGCAAACGGCGACTTGAGAAAATCTTGTCGCCCTCTCCAGTCGTCCCCATCTTAGAATCCAAAGGTCTATAAAGATAGCCTTGAAGAGGTAAAATAACAAAAAAAAGGATGTCAACGTACTTGGCCCATTCGACATTTAAGATAAGATGATCGTAACCAAATCCCTTGAGCGCCATAATCGCACGGGCTGCATCATCGCGTCTTTGAAAGTTTATAAAAGCGAAACCCTAAAAAGGGAGAAAATGGAAATTTTTATAGCCTACTCTTTAAAGTACCACGGGTGACCAACATCAATTTTCTTCTGACAATACTGAATTTACGCAACATGACGGCAGAAAAAAGAGGACGGCAAAACGCTCGTGTCTGACAAACGTGACAGGCCTATTACTTACGTCTTTTGTGGTGATCTTCACTTAAGTTAATGTTTTCTGAAAAGACTTGTTTAAAGAAGGGTGAAGTTTGGCGAACAAGTTTTCCAAAAAAATATATTGTCACGCTTGTCACGCAAGGTTTGCCGCCTTCTTTCCTCTCCCGTCCTGTTGCGTGAGCTCACTAGTATCACCACACACATGTATTCATGAGAAAAAGTTAAATGAGAATCGATAAAATGATCACCAAAGGAAAATACTTCGATCTTTTACAAATTCTCCGAACTAATTCTACAAGGAAATGTACGAAGATAAGTCTGGAGAATTTGTATGTGGATATTGGGGTTAGGGCCGGTTAACTATCTGAAAAAAGGACAAAAAAGGGGCCGCCCTAAGAGTCTTTATTATATGACTTGCTTCGCAAGTGGAAAAATTTGATCCGCAAGAAAAGGTTAGTTTCGGCCATAAAATATATCCTTTCAGTAGTGGCCATGCTTGTTCGGTTGAGATGACTGACAGATTGAAGAGATTTAAGAGTCACGTTTACGGCAAAGGGCAAAAGGCAAATTCAAGTTGAGAATTTCTCAGAATAGAAAATAAGCAGATAAAAACTGTCCAGAACAATTCTTATGGACAAAACTGGCGTAAAACCACTTATTTTTGTGTAGAGGTAGTAAACAGTAAACGACAAATTCGGGGAAAACTTGGTGAGGTGGTACAAATCCACGTTTGCCGTTTGGCGTAAACCTGAATCTTTATCTCTCTAATATTGGCCTCGTTCTTGTATTGCGTTTTTATGGAACCCGACTTGTCTTTGTCTTGGTCCATACAACCTCATGCTTGGTTGATAATACATAATTATGCCTTAGATAGGAATGCGCCTTACTTAAGACTAGAAAGTTAAAGTAAACGACTGAACCGAAGGAAGATTGCGATCAAGTCAAGCGTCATACCTTTGACTGGTTAGTTATCTTGTCTTTGGCTAAGAAGATCCTGGAAATATAGCCAAATGGACGGAACAACTCATTCAAGTCATTTTCTCTGGTGTCTTCAGACAAGTTTGTTACCCGAATAGTTGCTGTTTCATCTAATTAAGGTAGAAACAGAAACATAATAGATACATTAGGGCTTTGCAGCCTGTTAAAGATGCTGGAGCAAGGAAAATAATAAAATAATAATTACCAAAGGTAGCCTGAATTTCAGACGATTACTTCGAGTCGTTTTTACTCCCTCACGACTCGAAGTAATCGTCTGAAATTCAGGCTATAGAGCGTTTTCACATGACGTCATGTCGGCCATATTGGTGTCCCAAAACAATGAAACGGCAGCCATGTTGGTGTCCCAAACTAGTGCTGCGGGAGTTGAACTAATTTTCTTATGCAAACGCTTTCTTTTGTTCCAATAAATTTGCATAGATGCTGGCCACGTGAATGAAAACACTCTATACCAAAAGGAGAATGCATAGATCTTTTATTAAATTCTCTCAACTAATTCCTTAAGGGAAATGTATGGAGATCAGTCCTGAAGATTTATATATGGACACTGGGGCATAATGCGTAGTAACACTATAAAAAATGGTTAAAACTTTAGAGTCCAGAAAAATTCATACATGTCTTTGGTGTGACCATTCAGCTGAAACCTCTTTAGCAGTACTTTTCCATGGCACAGTGTACTATTTGTTTTCCATTATTTCACAATGTGAAATGTGGAAATTTTGGTGAATTTTAACTTAAACACTTTAAAAGTGAATGCTTGCAGTGTTCAATACTACAATGTACCTTGACGCTGACGGGGCATAGTCTCTCCTCTTCGGTTTGCCGCACCTTCACGCAATCCAGGTGCAATGTACTTTCCAGTCTTGGATGCTGCAGATGGTTCTGCAGTACCTGCAGCTGCTCCTAAAAACAGAACCACAGCAAACCTTGACTCAAAACAAACAAATCAAAAATGGAAAGTTCCTCACATTAGCTTTCCGAGCAAATTTGGCATTATTTCTCAAATGATCACATTTTGGCAGGCAATCACAAGAAACACATAAGACAAAGTGTCCCAGTACATTGTCAGAAGTCAGATTCAATGTGACATCAAACATGCCAATATCTTACGCAGGCCTACAACGCAGGCATTTTTAGGGGAGCTCTTATTTCATCCCTCCCCACAAACACCTGCCCAACGGAGAACAACTTTCCTTCCCAAGCTTAGCCAATCACACTGTACTTTCCAAAATCTGGAAAGTTGACCTTGACCGCAGGGTAACCTGTTAATTACTCGATCTGCATGAAATACAAGGAAAGCTTTATAACCTCTTATAAAATGTTGGACTCAGAGCGGCAAAAGTAAGATTTAGTCAGATTTTAGAATACTCCATGCACTGAATAACCTTTGCGAAGGAAAGAAAAGAAGAAAAAAGGTAACTCTGGGGTCACATTTTTACACTACCACGAGGTTATGAGTCATGTTTAGCCTGTCAACAGTTTATTTCACAACTGATTGGTCACTTACCATGTGAATAAAACAATGGGAAAGGAATGTTGTTCTCGCTTGAGCAGGTCTTTAAGTGGGGAGGGACGAAATATGAGCTCCCCTAAAAACGCCTGCGTGGGAGGCTAGTCTTTCAAATTAAGAGTTTGACTGGACTTTACAGCAGGCAAAACTTTGCTAAACAATTTCTAGGTTTGACGAACAAGAAAAATGACAAATTTCTCATCTTTTAGATAGCAGTTATTACAAAGTATATACGTAACCTCAGTGATACTGTAAACACTAATTACCGGTAGAAGGTTTAGAATCATTGACTTGACTTTGTATCATTTCTAGTTGATCTTTGTAGGGGCACTTGGTAGTCCAATGGTCTCCTTTGCAGTGACGGCACTGTACAATCTTCTGCTGGCTTTGACTTAGCTTCTTAAGTGGATCTTCGTTTTCTTGTTGCAAGTCCTAGAAATGTGAATTGAGTAATACCTTTTATCTTTTAATTTCGAAAGAGCTAAAAATTGCTCTTCCTGGAAAATTTTCAACCCTCTTTTGACCTTCCATCATGTGAAACTTACAAGTAGGCAAAGCACAGCCTTGGAGCAAGAGCATTTTAACCTTTGATCAATCTCACCTGCTCTCCCTAATCTTAAGCTATTACTAGCGATAAAATATTAAGGACACTTGCTTTTTGCCTTGCAAAAGTCTAGTTATTAATTTTGCAAGCCAAGGCAGTACCTTAGTTTCTGTAAGACCCAGAGTATTTATCTGGTCAGAGGGATCAAATTTGCGACCTCCCACTAGGGCAGTCCATTGCTCCAACAAACGAGCTTATCCTCGGTGGTTTAGTTTATTTTGCAAACAGAATTATAAGAAAATTTACGAAACTGGTCAACATAATTTTAAGTTACCTCCTTGTTTGAAGTGAGGATGAGGAAAACATCATCAGTGACTGTAGTTGTTGATGGATTTGGTCCTGGACCATCATTCTTAGCATCCCCAAATTTCTTCCATAGCTAAGACAGTTATAACAACAAAGTAGTGAATGACCCATACACATGTAAGCAAAAGTATTCAACAGCCAATCAAGGTGCTAACCTGCTGTGCCAGGGTATTTTTCACTCAAGAGAGCGCTCAAAATTCCTGTGTCTCATTGCAACTTTTGACTTTGAAAGCAGAGCAAGAATATGGATATCCTTGTTGCAACTACAGACAGGAATTTTTATTATAGGAAATTAACACTTGAGGGTTAATTAAGGTATTTGAAATTAACGCGACTTAAATTAACGTGAATTAAAGGAAAAGTACTTTCCAATAAAGAAAATTAACGTAAAAGGTGGGGTAAAATTTTCAAGGAAAGAAGATTAATGCGATGTACAAAAAGAAACAAAGTTGTTTAAACACCAGGAACAAATGTATTTTTAAAACTTGACCAAGATCCAGCAAGCAGATGTTGAGAGTTATTCTTCTTACAGCGACCATGAAGATGAAATGTTGTTATAGTTATCAATTTGTGAAAGATAGATCGGAAATAAAGTGCACGAAACTAAAGCTTATCAGTTTCCTCAGAGTCAAAAATGTCTGGAGAATGTCGAAAGTTTGGACCCAAAATGATAGACCCAAGGTCCAAACGGCTGGAGCTTATACCAGTTTCCATAGCATGAAGCATGCCTAGAAGTATTGCTACTCCCCCCCTGAATGGAATCCTAGTCCATGGCAGGGTTACCCCCAGCAGTATGTTGCCCGTACCCATTTATACACCTGGGTGACGAGAGACAAAGTGGAGTAAAGTTCCTTGTCTAAGGAAACAATGTGATGGGCGAGGCTTGAACCCCGGACCTCCAGATCCAGAGTTTGAGGTGTTAACCGCTAGGCCACACACACCTCCACAACAAAAATCGGTTAAATCATTCCTGCTGAAAAAGGCAATTCAAAAACATAACTAACAGGCTTATAAATACGTTCGGGCCACCTTAACAGCTGGAATAGTGGAAATTAGGTTATTAACCAGGGTTTATTAAGGGTAAGGCTCTTAATTGAGAAGATGCAGTACTCAAATTTGAAATACAGAACATTCGCTTACCTTTCTTTTTGCTATCACCTTTGAAACTCTTTTTGTTTCAATTTTAAAGGTCCTCACAATCTGTATATGAAATTATAAAACTGTTATACGGTACTGTTCAAAAGCAAGTTGACAGTCTCGACTCAAAACTCGATTGTCGCGACTTGAAGCTCGAACAAATCAAGTTTTGAGACACGCAAATCAAGTCTCGAGACGCAAGAATTGACTTTTGAGTTTCGAGAAACCAGCAATTTGAATATGCATCACTCGAGAGGATTCTAAGAAAGATTTCTCAACAAAGATAACGGCCATTTTGATTTATGCTAAAGCAAAAATCCACACTGACCATCGGCCCTTGACATGCACACTTGCCATGTGTAAGTTTTTCCGTGATAAAAAAGGACCAATAAACAGAATAAACGGTTGTTTATCTTGAATTTTTGGATAATCGAGTCTCTGTATTTTTACAATATTATGAACTATAAGAGATGTTTTACTTTCGTACATATTAAACGTTTGAAGGTATGTAATTATGTTCGTTGTGTCATCGTAGAATATGATCTTGAATTATGATAGCTGCCATGAATGTTTTTCATAAACTTCACTTTTTTGCACGCCCTTCAAGAATTACCAGAAAACATTTAACAAATTCAAAAAGGCATAGTGTAAAGCTGACAGAAAAGTATATAAGAAATCCCCAAGTATAACTATTTATAGCAAGCTAGAATGCTAACATGAAAGTAAAATTTGCACATGTCAAGTATAATTTGAAACCACTTGCTTTAACTTGACACACAATTTAAAACACTTTAATGCATACAACAGCGCCCTAACATTTTTAAAGGCAACAATCATGATCACTGAAGATTTCTCCAAGACTTTCTCATTCAAGGTCATTTTTAGAGGAGAAACTTGAACTGCACCACAGGGGAAAAATTACATGACATATGTGCTTGTTTGTTGCCTTTTATCTGCAGTAATTTTTAGCCAGGGGTCAACAACCAAAAGTTTACATTTTGGTTTTAAAAGCACATAAAGAGCAGGGAAATTGTTAGCCATTCAACTCGCCCATTAAACGCACGGATATAATTGGAAAGGGCAAATTTTGTTTCACATGAAAGACAGAGAGACTTGCAAAAGCCATTTGTGGCAGCCTGCAGCATGCGCTTCACGACCATTAAACCAGAGGGCTGTCTGCTTGATGAATTTGTTCCTTGAGAGATCAGTCAAGTGACAAGCTCAGTATATTTTTTGACTCGACTCTTGATACTTGAAACCCAAGAATCGATCGATTCTTGAGACTTGATTCTCGAAAGTTTCGAGTCTCAAGACTTGAGGATCAAGACTCGAGTGACTTTCAGCTTACTTTTGGGCGGTACTGTAATATGTTGTGAGTTGAATTTCATTTATGGTTTAAGTTTTATTTTCCTTTTTTATGGGTATGGTAAGGTATCATACTGAGTTTGAAATAGAGAAGAGTCATTTAAACTAAGAATAGAATATTGAACCATGACATGTACATTAATTTGATCTGATCAATGTTACATAAATTATTTTTCATCTGTATTAACACGTGTATATTTACACAGTGATAATTCACCACTTTAGAAATGATAAGGAGGCTGGTGCCAAAATGCCTTGTGCGCAATACCGTTTCTGGAATCATTCTTCGGGACTTCCTGGTCAGCTATTGGCCAATTTTCAGGGGCACCCAACGTCAATTTTCGGAAAAATTAATATCTGTTCGGAAGACGATTTGAGATCTAGAATTTTCAGAACATTTGTTGCAAAATTTCTTGCTTGTCTGCCTCTCCTAGAATTTTCGAACATCTAAAAAATGGTATAATTGCCCATTTTTAACGGATTTCCACCTTAAAAAGGTCACCTAGAATTTTCAGGAGCCTTTTTTCTGGCTAAAATTTTCGAAAAGATAAGTTTTGATCACTAGAATTTTCATATCACTAGACTTTCAGCTAGGAAACAGATGAAAAAAAAAAAAATGCCTATATCTACCGTTTAAATTATACTAAAATACGTTTAACAATGCTATGTTTAAGTGGTTTTGACCTATATTCTTGTTGGGTGCCCCCTTTTTTTTTTCCCTGCCCCTAGTAACAGTCCCTGGAATCTTATTGAAAGTAAGCTCTGCCCAGTTTCCTAAATGGTAAAAGAGTTGTAAATATTATAGTACCTTAAGTAGCTTTCCATCTTCATTCCTTTTGAACTCAGTTACAATTTTCGTGTCTCCTTCAATAACCTCTGATGCAGGGGGTAAGTGATCTAAGAGGATAAAAATATAAACAGCCGATAATTATCTCCACCTTCCTTTGTTGGTCTTCATATTAAGATGAAAATAGCTTCCAAAACACCAGACACACTGAGATATTGACCAGTGATACAATGTATGGTGGAATGATGATTTTTTGAACCTCCAGGGAGTGAAAGTAACATTGTAGTGTTTGACTGAGGAAGGAAAGAGATAAACTAATTTTACTGGGACTGCTTAATAGCCGTACCTGATTCTCCTTCTTCCACTAAGTCGGCCCAACTTGGCTTCTCACTGTTGGACAAGGTAAAAATAGTGAAACAAGAATAAATTTCTTTTCAATTTACTGCAACTATGTGACTCTCATGACTTAACAAAATTTTCTAATCTGGTCTGCAATCATCAGCTCTAATATGACCACTTTTTTGGGTTGATGGTTTTAAAATTTTCCATTGTTTTACGTTATAATGAACGAAAGGGAACCGTAACGTCCTACAATACTATCAAGTTAGCGGCTAAATTAAATGAATGTTGCCGCCATCTTAAAACCAGGGGAAGAAATCGTCAAACGAATTTCAACTTAAATACACGATAAACTGTACAATTTACGAAGGAAAAGGGTAAATGAACTCTTACTCGGTGTCTTTGTCGAGAACTGGCATCCGTCTGCTGATAATAAGTCAATTACACTAAGTTAATTTCCAAAAATTTTCTGAAACAAACTCCTCACGCGTGAATGTCGTAAATCTCAGCCCACGGTCTCATTTGAATGCGGCAAAATAAAACAGTGTATGAGCATTACCCACAATCCATAGAGACATAAGTTTTCAAGATGGCGGACGAGGTGATTGGAATTTCTGCTTTATTTAAGCTTTCTGTATTTTAGCATTTATGATAGGTATATTACTTTTCGTCCCCAGATTTTTAAAGGTCGTCTATGAAAACCTTACAACGGTCATTGGTTGTTGTATAGCTATAGCTTTGAATTCAGTAAATCTCATGGTTTTTGAAAGTGATTTAAGCTTAAATAATATTATGCTTAATTTAAGCTCGCTTTATTTTTATGTCTCGTTTCGGTCCTTGCGCCTAGGTGGAGGAAAAGTGCAAAAAGAAAAAGAAAGGTAGGAAAGGATTTCTTTCCCAGCATCACTCGCATAGTACCTCCTTATAATCAAGCAGCAAACCTTTATGTAATTTTTGTTACTTGTATAGTAATATGTAATCTGTTTACCCATGGAACATTTAGGAGTTCTTAAGAACTTATTGAACCGTGTTTGTGCGTTCCAGATCGAATGGGAATTTGGAAGTGTTGGTTTTTAAGGAGAGGGTCGGAAAACCGGAGTACACGTTCCTGAAGAAAAACCTCTCGGAGCAAGGGAGAGAACCAACAACAAACTCAACCCACATATCGCATCAACATATGCGATTATTCGAACTAAGGTCACACTGGTGGGAGAAGAGTGCTCTCACCACTAAGCCACCCTTTCTCCAATTAAATGATAATAGTGTATGTATGCGTGGTGTGTAGCTTAAGCATAATATAGGATCAACAGGTGGACCCCTTAAAAAAACCCTTATATGGACCCCACAAGCCTTAGTTAACACAGCACTAAAGGCTTACTAAGTACGACTATGTAAATTCAACGTATCTCACAAAGCTTATTCAAAAATAGATGTTTATGTTCTTTAGTGAAGAAGCAAAAATTAAAGAAAAGGAAAAGAGATCTATCTTCAGGAGAGGAAGGCTCTGTTTCACCATCAAAAATAGAAAAGACAGATGCCAAAAATTCCCAAGGTCAGTGCAGCTCTAATTAACATTTTTATGTCCCTCAGTAAAATTTACTTATTGAGGGAGTATTTTTAAAATGCTCTGTGAATGGTCATACATGTTATATGCCACTTATTAACCAAGAGTGAGGTCATTACAGGGAAATCTCAGACCAAGGCGTTGATGTATAATCCATCAAGGCCGAGGTCTGAGATTTCCCTGTAATGACCAAATGGATGAGGTTAATAAGTTATTTATTATATGGCCTTTTTAGCGCTAAGTGAGAACACGGTAAGTAATTTTCAACATCTGCATGCAAGAGGTCATTGTGGTCGTGTTCCCTGAACCGAAACGAACCTGGCGATCTAATCAAAACCACAAGACAGTCTCTTTGACAATGAGTAATTTTGGACCTGAGCCTGTAATCAATTAAAAATAATAACTGGTCAGCAGATAACTTTAAAAAAAGTCACCTCTATGAGTTGTCAGTTGTCCATTGAACTTAACATGAATGTGCTTTATCAAGTTAAACATGGATTGTATATGCCTTGGACACCCACCAAGTAATGCCTGGTCATTACAAGAAAATATTGCCCGCTTTGCAGCCAATCAGGGCCATACACTATTATAGCTATATAATAAACCATTCTATTGCCCACTTGTTTTCTAATTTGCAGGTCAATTTCAAATTAGTCAGAACTCTCACTACCCTTTTTGTTTCAGCCTTAGCTTGAAGTTATAGGATCCTGTGCTCTCCTCCAAGTCTATATGTGAAAGTGTTAATTTTGAATCATCCTTGTTTGTTTCTCAAATTTCTTTGTCTTCAAGTCCTAGCGGAAGCAAAGAAAATTGAGAATCGACCTAGGTTAAAAAATCACCGGCCCCAGCAGAAACTTTGTATTTAAGTTATAAATCCAAATGTACAAAATCAGTCCATAACCCACAGTTAAGACCTCTAACTTGTTTTGAAGGAGGTATGTAAGACGGTACAGTATACATGCTCAGGATGAACTTTAGTAATGTTGTATTTTGTAATACTATTCTTTAGGTCGTCATTTTACTGTCAGTCTTGCTCTCCCTGGTTCCATCCTTGACAATGCACAATCTCCTGAACTAAGAACATACTTGGCTGGCCAGGTAGGGAAGGGGAAGGGTAGGGGAAGTGAAGGACAACTTTAGAAAGTAAAGGCTGTAACCATCCCAAGGACTTGTTACATTTTTGAACTCCTAATAAAACAATTTGTAAAGCACTTAAAAATCCAACAGAAGCATTTGTATGAATAAAAAACATTTAAGAGTTTCCTGGGGCTTGTTTCTTTAAAGGCATGGTGATTTTTCAATAACAAAGCCATATGATAATTTATCAAATTCAGTCAAGTCTTGAAAAACAAAGCACTTTATTTGAGTGTCAATGTATTTAGCACGAAAGTGCCAATTGGTGACACTATCTTTACATCTCCTAATGGAGACAGGACTTCCATTTGACGTGGTCATCCAAGCCACTGGAAGGTCAAGCCACTTGTACCTTCATTTCTCAGTTATTTTAGGACCCCGAGTAATGGTCTGGCCCCGGGAATCGAACCCACGACCTCCCGCTCTGCAGTCAAGCGCTCTACCAACTGAGCTAATCCTGCCTTGGTAACTTTGGGGAAAATAACTCACACCTTTTTTTAAAGTTTGCTCAACCTTTGGAGAATGAATTTTGGTGTTTCTTCTATCATTCAAAGATCAGTGCTAAGTTATGTTCCTTAATAATTCAAAAACTTCTCATGATAAAACCTTGTTTACTTTACAGATTGCACGCGCTTTGGCAGTTTTTAGTATAGATGAAGTTGTCATCTTTGATGAGTCTGGAAAGACCCAGAGTAACTCTAATGGTGGTCCGAAGAGACACTCAGATCCTAATGTCTTGCTGGCAAGAATACTTCAATATCTGGAGTGTCCACAATATCTCAGAAAGAATTTTTTCCCAAAACATGCTGATCTTCAATACGCTGGTATGTAATCAGTGATTTGCATCTTGAAGAGAGTTTTTGCAAAAATGCTGCTTGGAACCACTAGTAAATGGCTGCCTTCCTAAACCTACTGAAATAAAGAATGTATGTGTTGAAGGTCAAATTTGATTTCTGGTTAATTTTGATTTAACCTAGGTTGATTCTCAATTTCCTTTGTTTCATGGCCCTAATTCACGAATAATATTAGAATCAACCTAGGTTAAAAAAATTTAACCTGATATCAAATTTGACCCGTAACATATGTATGTATGTATGTATGTATGTAGCCTATCTCCCCTGCGGCCCCACAGGTTAGGGGGTTAAGATTCCCCCATCCAAATCTGAACAACATCTAACAAAACCATCCTTGAAAATTTTTTTCAACCATATTTGATTTTTGCTTCTATTTTCTTATCTTCTCATCCTTTTGCTTCTCTTCTGTGATCTTTTTTTCTGTTTGTGGAACTTTGAAAATCTTCATCAGAATAATATATAAAGGCATTCTGATGACTAAAAAACACTTAAAAAGAAATAGCAATTAGATTGAAAGCCACAGGCTAAAACATAGACAAATCTAATCAAGACCAAAGATAACAATATTCTCTTAAGGTGTGCTTAACCTGAGCCTGTCAAATAAAAGTTTGGGGTGTATTCTTTTGTGATGGTCTGGATCAGGATTTATGATTCAAGATCACTAAGATCATGGCACACCAAAGGAACCACTAAATCCCGTCTGGACAATGATTCATCGGAGTCTTGGATGTACCATGATCTGAGTGATCTTAGTAATTGAATTAGTTCGACTTTGGAGTGACACTGGTGCATCATCTGATTCAGACAGCACACCATGTGTCAAGCCTAAGTTAAGTTCAACAAAAGTTCGCAGACTCTGTCGAACTTAATGCTGTTGCTACACCAAACTAAAGCTGCCGTACCAAACTGATTCAGACTCCCCTCTTTTGCGCATACTTAATTCATCAGTTGGCTTTGGCACATAAGTGGAGGGGCATGTGATCCGGGCCTTATTAGGTCATAATTCCTGATCCCAATCAACCCAAAGGAATGTATCCTTGCTTTTGTTTTTTTCATTGAAATAAGAAAGAACAAGTCAGTCCACAAAGACTTGTGTCTCTTACAGTTCCTTCTAAACATGTTTAGTGTCCAATATACCATATTAATAAGAAATAATGACATTATTTTTTGCCAGGTTTGTTGAATCCTTTAGACACTCCCCATCACATGAAAGTTGATGATGATGTTCCATATAGGGAAGGGGTGGTGCTGGACAGACCTGCTAAGTCAGGATGTGGTTCATTTGTAAACGTGGGTATGAGGAAGGAAGTTAGAATTGACAAGAGCATTAAACCAGGGGTTCGAGTCACTGTCAAGATGGGTGACACTTCAAATCCAGGTATCATCCAATAACAACTTAATATCATGATTTAAGCCCATTGATTAACTATTGTTGTTAGAAGATGTGGTGATCACTGGTATTCCAGAGGGCACCGGTCTATGAACCATTGTTTTTCAACTTCAACCGTATTGATCTTTGTTCATTGCAAACAGATCCAAGGATTGAATGCTAAGTTAGTTTATGCATTCCAGCATTTATAGACTTAATTCTGAAAGTCCATTTTAGATTAGTCTTCTTGTAACAAAGTCTACAGCATTTATTTCTCCTCTTTTTGAAATAGACTTCACAGAAAGAAAGATGAGATTGTAAGCATTGCAACTCAAGTTGCAATTCCTATCAAGCTACAATCTTGGACAAAACACCCAAGTATAATCCATGGACATTTCCATTTCTAGTTTCAAGATAAAGCTTTTGAAAGCACTGGCTATTACAAATATTCCCCTCTTCCCCCCTTCAAAAAAAACACAATACTGAAATCCTGCGGGATCATTTCTGACCTCAAAGTCCAACTGGACCATTTCTGACCTTGACTGAACAATGTTGACCAGGGTGGGGTGAGAGGAGGGTTCATAGTGGTACCAAATCCACGGGATAGGATTTCTGTGGGTAAGAAAGTGCAAAATTCTTAACATTTTTTGTCAAAGATTGTAGGGCCAACAATATCTCTGGAATTTTTTTAAAAAAGCATTTTAGGAACTGTAGGAACCCTTAGACATCAGAATGTTTTTTAAATAGTTCTATTTGATGTAACAGGGGCAAAATTCTACTGTGGAACAGTGGTGTCTCCTAATGCTCCAAGAACAGAACAGGGTTTATACTGGGGCTACAATGTCAGACTGGCTCCATCTTTTGGAGCAGTGTTTACACAGTGTCCATTTAAAGAGGGCTACGATGTTACAATAGGAACCTCAGAAAGGGGTACCCCTGTGGATCAACTACAATTGGCAGACTTCAGGTACAGTAGAAAACATAAAACCTCTTAATTACTAATGGCAATAGGACTGAGTGACAAAATGGCGTTAGTCCAATTTGTTTAATCACGAGTCAGTATGATTACAGACCGAATTGGACGACACAAAGTTCTGTTACCAATGAATCATAACTATGACATGACATTTAGGGCTTTTTTGAATAAAAACACAAGAAATTCTGAGAGGTTTTTTTGCTGGCAGTGAAAAAAAAAGCATGTATGTGATGGGGCGTACTGTCCAATAAGTGCTTAAGCATGACACGTACTGTCCTATTACACTGTCCTATTAGTGCTGAAATCAGGACAGTTGATAGTCAATCAGGTTCGAGAATATTGTTATAGTTATGATTAACTTTCTTACATACTTACTTTCCTGATTGATTGATTGATTCTTGATTAACATACAAAAACGTGATGTTTCTTGGATTTGATATACGCCCAAAGATTTTAGTAAGGATTATGGTGAGAACTCTTTTAGCAGATTCACAAAAAGTCTTTCAAGCAATTCAGTCATCTTGTATTTTGGAAATAAAGCATATGAGTGGCTTACAGTAACTAAACCCTTAATTTTGCACATTTTTTACTTGTTCACTTAACGGTTTTTATCCAGCATATTCTCTTTTATATTGACATTTATTTAATTTATTGAGCGTTAGTGCATTGAAATTCCAAACTGAGGTAAGGTTAGGAATAGGGCTCTGACTGAATTTTCTTGACAATCACCTAGAGATTGTCCCTCCTGTTCTTCTCTCATTTTCTTTGACTCTATGTAAGGTGGACACCCTTTATCAAAAGGAAGGAGGACACCTAGAGTGAGTTCCTTTGGGATGATTGGGATCAGGATCAGTGATCTGAGATCACTCAGATCATGGTAGATCAAATGAACCGATGAATCCACTCTGGACATAGATTCATGGGTTCATTTGATCGACCATAGTCCGAGTGATCTCAGATCACTGATCCTGGTCCCAATCATCCCAAAGGAACTTACCCCTAGTTGTAGTATTAACGATGCACATCTTGGAGACAGTTAACTGTAACCAGCTTGTGACAAACTCCAGACAAATGACCGTCAGCCAACGATGATTGCAGCATTTTTTTCGTATTTCTCTAGACATTTACTGGTGGTATTTGGCGGTCTAAAAGGACTTGAAGCCAGCCTGGAATCTGATGAAAAACTAACAGAAAACGATCCGTCACTTGTGTTTGATCATTACATAAACACGTGCCCTGGTCAAGGCAGTGGAACTATAAGGACTGAAGAGGCAATTCTTGTCACCATGTCTGCACTGAGACCGGTTATTACGAAAGCAACACGGTGGAAATCTGGCATTTGATCTGATTTGCGATCAACTTGGAAAAGTTTGGATGTAAGAGTGCCACTTTGTTTTTATTCACGCCCCAGCTCTCGAGTCTTTAATGGTATCAGGTTGTTTCGCCCAAAAGTGGATTCGTCAAAGGGCGGTTCGCCCAGACTTGATTCGATTCGCCCGATGTGCGTCTTTCTTTCTTTTATGTCTGTTCTCATTCTCGTCCCCAGGGCTTTTTCCTGAAAAAGTGGGAGTGAAAAAGCCCTGGAAACGTTCACCTAGATGTAAAGTGTTTTATGTCATCGGGCGAATCATAGTTTAGCTATGGGCGAATCGACCTAAGTCAGGGTAGAACGACCGCAATCCGAACAAATACTTGACAGGAGCCTTTGTTTTCTCTACTCTCCTTCCAGTTACAGTCGTTCACGCAAGTCGTACAATCATGTAATTGAAACGGTCTCAATTGGACTGGCTTAACCTGAAACGGTTGGTTGGTTGCCTTGGCATAAAATAGGCCTTTCACAAAACGTGCTTGGAGTCATAACTTTTGGGCGTGGCCAAGAAGGTAGTAAACTCGTACAAAGGCTGTGACTCTGTGTCAAATAAAGCCAGAGCAACGCCCGGAGTGGTCCCCTTTGGTGGTTAAATTCTTAATTTCTTACTTGCATTACTGTCCCTTCCATATTCATGAGAACCCCAATCCTCTTTGAATCACCACTGAGTTTTATTGTTGGATGCATCGCCGTCTAAAAACCGATTGAAATAAAAGTTGGTTTATAAAAGGTGTGTGTTTCTTTATCCGGTTTACGTGCAATTCTAACATGATATTTCTTCGCTTGACAATATCAGGGATCTACAAAATGATAAGTAGCTGAGTCATTTTAAGTGGCATTATCTTCATCTGTATCAAGGGTTTCATTTAGATACGGTCTACATTATTTTCAACTGAAGGGCTGTTCATGTCCGCGTTGTAGATTGGCCCTGCCATCTTGAACCAGTTAAACTGAGTTAAAAACGATATTGGCTTGGTAGTTGTCAGTAGGTTAAAGGTTACTAAGGCTATTTTAAAAGCTTAAAAGCTTTTAAAACTGAAAAGCGACCCTACTTGATTAACTCTCTACTCCGTTAGTATTCAACGTTAAGACTAAATTAACAAGGTCATTTTTCCCTATTAAAGACGCGGAAACAATATTTGTGCAAAATACTAATTGGGATCCATTATGAAGAAAACACACAATGCAGAGTGCCGCTATCACTCTTCTTTTTTTTTTCAAGACACCTTGAACATCCATATCTGTCGCTGACTGTTGTGCGAAAGGCTAGCCCTCAGCCCTAGATCATCTCACACAGTTATTTGCGGCCGTGTAAGTCCGTTGGAAAGAAAGATTTAAAAGTGTTTTTAAAACAAATGTTGAAATGACAGATACACTACAGTAGACAACAAGCGTTGTTTGGGGCGCTGCGCCGCAAAACCTGCTTAAGCACCCCCTCCCCCCTTCCCCCCGCCTCCTCCGCCAAACCCCAACGAGGCCTCTTTTGCAGGCTATATATTTCCTAAGGGTAAGTACGCTTCGGTGACCATTAGATTGCTGTTCCTCCTAGTAATCCTCACTCGGCCTCCTCCCTTAAATCTAAAGGAACTAAAACCATTATGCAAATTATTCGTTTTACACAACGTAAGGAGATCTACAGTCTTTCAGCCGATGTGTATATCACTATAAGCGTGAGACAGAGGAAAATACCAAAATTTCAAACTGCTAAGGTAAAAATAAAAGGAGTATTGTGCGTCCCAAGGGGGTGCAAACGCGAGTTCGAGACCCTGAGTATTGGTCCCGCCCCGGCCATCGAGCCCGCGATGCCTATATAATATTGAAATGTATTTTCTTATACTATTACTATTATTATTATTATTATTGAAGGAGCCATTAAATCGGACTATTGATGTGTTTCCT
>NC_133205.1:3659200-3664200 GCF_958299795.1 Porites lutea | reverse complement strand
AAGGCCTTATCATATTGGCCATTTACTAATTACGACCTTTAAATATATCCTTTATAACATTTTAGCAGTTACTATTACAGACTGCAAAACAGGTGTTTTTTTTTCTTAATACATTTCTGTTTGAAAAAAGAAGGGGGCTAGTTTGCACTCGATTCGTCTTGTAACTCGAAACGAGTGAAGCTTCTTGTAACGAAATAAATCAACATTTGGTAATTTGCTTGTCTTTTTATTACGGTGCATTTTCATAATTTCTCTCTGGTAGAAAAACACAGGAGAGGCTGATGGAGGGGGAAAGGCGAAGATGGGCGGAGGGGTGTGGGACGGTTGCCTAGTCTCCCTTCTTGGTTAATGCATTTCAATGACTCGCTCAGACCGCGGAAAATGAGGCCAAAATAAAATTTTCGAGGAGATTTTAGCTGGGTGGCAAAGCAACGAAGTAGATGCGATTTTATGGTCTGATGCTAAAGTAAGTAAACATAAATCGTTACTGTCTAACATTCACATATTTTTCTTCGAGCTGTTTTATTTTTACTGGTTCTAGTGTTATTAAAGTTTCATCACTCAAAATTGCACACTTGTAAACAACGTCGAAATCTTGTAAACTCTTTTTGAATCCCATGCTTTACTACTGCACCTCAACTGCCATGATTGAAGTTTGTGAAAACCGCATCCTTCCTGTGTGTGTTAACGACAATTAGAATATACTCTGGAAGGTTCATAATTTTGACTGAACAAACTATATTTTTGCCGCATGACTTTGTACATGAAGAAGTCATAAAGTCGATCTGTTTCATGCATACCGTTTTTATTAGTTTCTGTGGGTTTTGTTCCGGGCCAACAGGATTTGACCTCTTATGCGACTGAGCATTTTCTTTGACCTCTTTTGAAACGTATCAGCACGCTATTTTTGTTTTTGCGGCTAAAAAACCCTTTGATAAAGGTTCTAGGTTCCTTATTGTTCACCAAAATGCCTTCTGGATATGAATAGGTAAGATTTTCTTTTGGCTGTGAATTTTATGATTCCTGCAACATGTGTAATATTTCGTCATGCTGGGCTCAGTTGCAGGATGTTAAAATTCTCACGGATAGTGATTTAGAGACCTAAGTTTAGAAGAATGAAATGCAGCTTTTCTCACTGAAGCTACACCAAGAAATTTCACTGTTGACTCAGCCAAGATTGTTCTTTAAGCAGTGATAACTCCAGTTTGTTTCTGCACAGGCATCCCAAGCTCACGTTACGAGCGTGTTATGTAAATTAACTTTTCGACAAGAGAGTCAGTGTTGCGTTACAAGCAACCGTTAAGACTGTTTGACAAATTAAATTCTGCAGTCTGCGAACGCTAAATATCATAATTTTTACTTTTTTCTATAACATAAATAAAGGAGACCAGGGACAGAGGGGACACAAGGAACACAGGGGGTCAAAGGGGACACAAGGGACACAGGGAACAAAGGAGACAAGAGGGGACACGGAGAACACACCTGAACATAAGGGACAGAGGGGACATAGGTGACATAAGGGACAAAGGAAACACAAGGAACATAAGGGACACAGAGGGGCAAAAGGGGAAACAGGACACAAAAGGCCACAGGAGACACAATAGAACACAGTTGACACAGGGGACACAAGAGACTCAGGAAACTGGCACAGAGGGACACAGGGGGGACAAAGAGAACACAAGGGACACAGGGGACACAAGGTGACAATGGGGCAGAGGGTGTCACGGGAACATGAGGTAACACAGAGTAACACAGGGGAACACAGGATAAAACAAGGTAACAAAGAGTAACACAGAAGAACACAGGGTAACACAGAGTAACACAATGGAACACAGGGGAATACAGGGGAACACAGAGTAACAAATGGTAAAACAGGGTAATACAGAATAAAACAGGGTAACACAGAGTAACACAGGGTAACACAAACTAGCACAGGGTAAAAAAGGGTCACAAAGGGTAACACAGGGTAAAAAGGGAACACAGGTAACACGGGGGAACACATGGTAACAAAGGCTAAAACGGGGTAACACAGGGTAGCAAAGGGTAATACAGGGAAACACAGGGGAACATAGGGTAACAAGGGGTAACACAGGGTAACACACCATAACAAAGGGTAACAAAGGGTAACAGACGTTAACAAAGGGTAACACCAGGTACAAAGGGTAACACAGGGTAACAAAAGGGAACAACAGGTAACACAGGGGAACAAAGGGTAACACAGGTTAACACAGGGTAACAAATAGTAACAAAAGGGACCAATGAGTAACAGAGGCTAAAAGAGGGGAACATGGGGTAACAGAGGGAAACAAGGGGTAAAAAAGGGTAACACAGGGTAAGAAAGGGTAACACAGGGCAACACAAGGTAACAAAGGGCAACACAGTGTAACAAAGGGTAACACAGGATAACTAAGGGTAACACAGGGTAACAAAATGTAACACAGAGTAACAAAGGGTAACAAAGGAAAACACATGGTACCAAAGGGTAACACAGTGTAACAAAGGGTAACACAGTGTAACAAAGGGTAACACAGGGTAACAAAGGGTAGCACAGGGTAACACAAGGTAACAAAGGGTAACAGGGTAACAAAGGGTAATACAGGGGAACACAGGGTAACAGAGCAGAACACAGAGTAACAAAGGGTAACACAGGGGAATTAGGGTAACCATGGTTAACAAAGGGTAACACAGGCTGACAAAGAGTAACACAGGGTAACAAAGGGTAACACAGGGTAATGAAAGGGAACACAGCGGAACAGAGGGTAACAAAGGGTAACACAGGGTAACAATTTGTAACAAAGGGTAACACATCCCAGACTTTCCTGTTTTGTAGTAAACGCTGCTAACACCACAGGCATCCCAAGCTCACATTACAAGTGTTTTACCGTATTTCTTTGAATAAGCGCCCAACCTTGAATTAGTGCCCAACTCGAATAAGCACCCATCCTAAAGGCAGAAAAAATTAATAAGCCCCCAGCCTCAAATAAGCGCCCACCCCCACCCCAGCCACTTGGGTGACAATGAGATTGATGCATATATGACTCCTGGGTTCAAACCTTTCACAATGAGATTGAAATTGAATAAGTACTAATATAAAGAGACTTCCCTGAAGACAGAGTTTTCTTCAGAGGAGGGGTAGTTTACAGAAACCTTCCTTTGTTACATCTTCACGTTTCGTTGTTACCATTAATTGTTTTGTTGCAAAATAAACATACTACACTTGCTGAAAATGGTGAAAATCAGGAGCCCAAAAACTTAATAAGTGCCCAGCCTTGAATAAGTGCCCACCTCGAATAAGCACCCACTCTCAAGGTCCCAAAATTTAATAAGCGCCCAGGGCGGTTAATCGAATAAATACGGTATGTAAATTAACTTTCTCACCAGAGAGTCAGTGTTGCGTTACAAGCAACTGTTGAGACTTTGTGTGAGAAATAAAATACTGAGGTCTGCGAATGCTAAATACCATTATTCTTACTTATTTTTCTATAAAATAAATAAAGGAGACTTACCTTTGATGTTTTCCTGTGTTTTTTGGTGTGAATTCATCGATTTAGTCGTTGTTTTTTTTGGCTATTATTGTTTGACCCCTGTCACTCTCTTCATAATACGAAGTTTTAAGGTCAAGAGTGTCAAGCATGTCAAAACAAAAACAGTGCGGATTAAGAGCTTTTTTTTCTACCGGATAGGAAAGTTTTTAAGTTGTATCCTGAAGATGACATATAAACGTGGCACTATTAAGCAAGTGTTTTTACTTTTTCTTTCGAAATAAATGCTCCCAAGTCATTGTCACCTGCCCCTTAAATTTTCAGCTGTGCGCCTAAAATTTCGGCAGTAAGCCTAAAAATTTACATCTGGTAGCACAAGTGCTCCCAAACTCAAATTTAAACTTTGAGCCCTGATTAGTGACCAATGCATACGCAAAACACGCGCACTATTTTTGCGTTTACGGCACGCACGCGTTTCGCACACGTGCGTGTTTTCCTTTGTCATTCATGGCCATTATTTTTCGTTGTGTGTCTTAGTTTGGCTAAACAAAAGACTACTCTCTTCTAACTAAAACAAATGTCTGTTTTTCTGCCATAATTTACACATGCCTTGAGTTTCGGACAGATCAAAATTTATTCATCCTCTGGTGGATGAAATTCACTGCAATTTTGACTCGATTCTTGCATCTTGGCTGAGAATCACCCATCCATGCAGTACTTGAGTGAACATATTGAATAATAAGTCACAGCAGTTTTTTACTATCAGTTTTAGAGAAGAGAATATTGAAAGCTGCACAGTGGCAGCTCGAACTTATCAAAGTTTAGTCTTCATCGTTGCTTAAAGCTCCCTAATAATTCTGAAGTCCTGAAGTCCCAGGGAATTCACACATTCAGATTAACCTAACTGCAGAATTTAGACAACGGCTAAATTTGCGATAATTTTTGTCCACAGACATAACAAAAATTAGCTGTTAAGTAACTCTGTATATCGTAACCGCTCCTATTGTAATTTAGCCGTTGTCTTAACACCGCTTTATAGAAATACTTTTAAGAAATTAGTCGATTATATGGCGATCACAGGGGCGGATCCAGGATTTTTTTTAGGAGGGGGTGCACTCGTCTCTTGCTCTAATTCAACACCGATAAACCACATAGTATTTTTTTTTTGGAAGAATACCAGTTGAAATTAGAAAACCGCAGGTCATCTCAGGGGGGGGGTGCGCACCCCCTGCACCCTCCCCCTAGATCCGCCCCTGGATCATGTGCTAGAGCAACCACAGATGAACCATAGATCTTATAACCTGGAGAAGGTGGGCTCGAATCCCACTCACTGAGCTTTGTCAAAAGATTTTGGTCTCGCTCGTTTTACTTTATGTCATCCCCTAATTCACTTTATTACTGCTAACACTTGGGTCTTATGGGTATTAATACTCATAACACTTAATTTACCATTAAAGTTTTTAAAAGTGTCTTGAAATGTATGCGCATGGATCATTTATGGAAAGAAGAATAATTTTG